>NW_018408834.1:456031-541158 GCF_002113885.1 Mizuhopecten yessoensis
AACTTGTTGTCAACCCTTTGTTTTATTGACTACCCTATTTAACTTGTTGTCAACCCTATGTTTTATTGACTACCCTATTTAACTTGTTGTCAACCCTATGTTTTATTGACTACCCTATTTAACTTGTTGTCAACCCTTTGTTTTATTGACTACCCTATTTAACTTGTTGTCAACCCTTTGTTTTATTGACTACCCTATTTAACTTGTTGTCAACCCTATGTTTTATTGACTACCCTATTTAACTTGTTGTCAACCCTATGTTTTATTGACTACCCTATTTAACTTGTTGTCAACCCTTTGTTTTATTGACTACCCTATTCAATCTGTTGTCCACCCTTTGTTTTAGAGACTTAGCCTTAGGAAAGATTTGGTTGAAAATTTCACGTCAAATTAAATTTATTTGCAAACTTCTGTTATAAACATCAAATGGGTTAATTAGGGTTTACTTTCTTGGTGTAAATTTGTTACCATGTGCATGCGTAGATGCCCTACTATAGAAACGAAACTGCGTTGCTATGTAGCAATAGCCAAAAATATGGTGTTTTTGGACAGTTTACATGCAGAAATGAAAGCCTCTGCATGTGACAAATGAACACTGGTATAACAATGTTAAAGCTTGTCAAATATATATTTGTTTGTTGCTTGCGGAGGCTTTCAAAAATTGAAGAGTGTTTAGTTAATTTCTTCAAAATAGCCAATTTTCAACCAAATAGTGCACAACAGATCAAAATGTGTGTTAATGTCTCCCTTTGAAATGCCATATCTCCTAAACCAGCTATCAAATGAATTTGAAATTTCCCATTTACGTACTTCATTTATTTCAGATTACGAATATAACAACCAATTATAAATCCCTGATGAGGCCGGAAATGACCCTTAAAGGCCCTAGTCCTTTTGCATTTGTTTGACCTTTAACCTAGAGGACAAGGTCAAAGCCTTCGGTGGATAATGTAGGTATACTTCACATGAAGACAATACATTACACTTTTAAATAAAGCAACAAGATAACAAGAGCAAGGATGAAGATTTCCTAAATATAGTAACAGTGACCTTAATACTCCAGGTATTGGCTTATTTATGTTTTTTAATGGGTAGGGGATTAAATGCAGAGTTCTTTATTACTCAACATAAGAATTTCTTATCCATGTAACATCATAAGTCAAAAGATATTACAGGCTTATATATATTCATTGACATCATTGTTTTAAACAATCTTCTAACTTCATTAAGAAGTACCAAGTGTATACTGTAATATTAAACAAAGTCACAAGATACATATCATCATAATTTATTTTATTTTATTCCTCTTGCTAGCTCATTCAATGAGCTCATTAATTTTGTCTCAAACAAAATAAACAGCACATTGCGAAATGTACTGAATTTAAAAGGGGAGATAATTTCTCCATCTGACTATTGAGAACCTGTTCTATTGACATTTCAGTATATCATCAAAAAACACAGTACAGAAGTCAATTGCAACAAGCTCGGGATGAGTTGTTTTTTTTAAGTTATGAAATGTCTACCGGTTTTGTCCTGAAGAAGCCCACTGTTCGGGCGAAACTGGTAGACGTTTCATAACTAATGAAAACAAGAGTACTGCAGGGCGGTACAATATATGCCCGTCGAATGCCATATAGTGTTATGTACTTTCTTACATTGAAATAAGATCTGCATCATTCAAAGAGTGGTTAGCTGACATACTATAAAAATTGAAGAGAAAATCTCTGGATTAAAAATTCAAATACTGAAATGAACAAAAGGCAATAGCTTTTGCAAAAATTGTCGAATCAAAATTCTTTTCAAGGAAACACAACAACATATCATGATTATTTAGTCTACTAAGTTTCATAGAAACTGTCAAAAAATGTAGGAGATCTCCGGACAAAAAATCAAATACTGAAATGAACAAAGGGCAATTACTTTTGGAAAAATTGTTGAATCAAAATTCTTTTAAAGGCAACACAACTTCATATCATGATGATATTGTATACAAAGTTTCAAAGAGATCCGTTGAAAAATGTAGGAGATTGCCTGACAAAAATCAAAAACTGAATAGAACAAAGGGCAATAACTTTTGGAAAAATTGTCGAATCAAAATTCTTTTAGAAAAATCACAACTTCATATCATGATGATAATGTGTACCAAGTTTCAAAGAGATCGGTAGAAAAATGTAGGAGGAGATTGCCGGACAAAAGTTTACGCCGGCCGGCCGGACAATGCCTTACCATAATACTCCCGTCAAACTTTACGGGCGTATAAAACAACTTATCCCAAGCTTGTTGCGATTGACTTCTATGCTTAGTTTTCCCTATTCTTCAATCGCCCTGCATACAAGGTGGTATCCGGGCAAGGGATAAACAGAACCGACCAAAATTTAAAGTAACAACATTGGCTCTATCCCTGGAACTACATCAAAAAACACATGTATACACTGATACCCTTTTTCCTGATGCTTGCTAGAAATGATCAAATGAATAGTACATATCCCAGAAACAAAGTATAAAGAAAGATATTCATTTGCATACAATTGGTAAACCACAAAAAACAGAAAACAGACAAGTAAGTAATTTGTTCACTGTTTGCCTGACTATAAATCCCCAATATTTGCTAAACAGAAGCCACAGCAATCCTCTTTGATTCGTATTTTGTAATACCAGTACAGCTGTATAAGGTTTTCCCCATCTGACAAGTACCATTCACCAACAAGTAGGAACTAATTCAGACCAGCAGTGTAGAAGTTTTATAAGAACACAAAAAGTCTCAATGAATCGGCTTTAAGTCATGGCAGACATTTTGGTTTATGAGATGGGTAATATATGCTTACTAAGTACCATTTACCACAAAGTATGAACAAAATTGTATTTGTCTCAATGAATCACAGCGCCAAACAGTGGACTGCAAGGTCCAGGTAATATGGTGTAATTATCCAACTAGTTCCATTTTACCATTCGAACATCAACAAGTGAGAAAGGGCCATACACTGCAGTGTTGACAGTAAACTGTCCCGGTCCTATTTTTGTAACAGTGACTTGACTTTTGTGGATTCCTGTAATTATCAATCTAATATCACTTACCATCAAAATCAACATTGCTGATTCAGAAAGCGCAATATTATGCGTTTTGGAATTTATACCCTTTGCTCTATTTTAATAATAGTGAACTTGACCTTGACTTTAGTAACTTGCACATCTATATATTACAGTGTATGAGTATATGTAACTGAAGAAATTCTAGAATGCTGGGTCTGAGATAATCTCAGACAACCAAAAGTATGCCCAAACAGACATACGGACAGACACTGTCAGTACAATATGGCCTTTTCACCTCTGATACAGCACCTAAATAACGCGCTATTCTAATAGAACAGTTGATGCTTGTTTCCTTTGGAACAAAAGATGTTTTGTTGGCTATTCACCTGTAATCAGATCTACTGGTTTAGTAAACATGCAGTTAATTTGTTGTTCTCAAATCAGTCCTTGAATTATACACTACATCAGTATTAAACTAAAGTAGAGGTCAACTAGTGCTATCGATTTCAGAAAATCTGTCATGATTTTAATAGAGGATTAAGCACAGGTAAAGAAACAATGTTGGTTATTGCTGATCTAAGTTTCAGATCTAATGTTAATATCAGGAGTAGTACGCCTTGAGCACCTCAGAGTCTGACAGTGGCGTCTCACAGCGCTCAGACTTTATGTCCAACTGGCCATTTAATTTCTTTTGTACTGTATCTTTACAGTCTTCCATTGAATTGACTGCCACAGTACATGGCCTACCACCTACTGATTCTACTGGCTCAGAATTGACTGCCACAGTGCATGGCCTAGAACCTGCTGATTCTACCGGCTCAGATTTGACTGCCACAGTGCATGGCCTAGTACCTGCTGATTCTACTGGCTCAGAATTTACTGCCACAGTGCATGGCCTACCACCTACTGATTCTACTGGCTCAGAATTGACTGCCACAGTGCATGGCCTAGAACCTGCTGATTCTACTGGCTCAGATTTGATTTTCAGAGGCACAGCAGTATCCAGAACTGATGACGTTAATTGAGTTTCATCATAACTTGGTAACACAGGTTCCTTTTTAACCTTGATAGTTGTCTCCCTTGATATATCAGGTTCATCCTCTCTAATAGGCTCTGTTTTCACTCTAAGCATGGAAGGGGGTTCTGGAGTTATCCCCCCTTCTGGAAGACTATTTAGATTGTTAACTGAGGTGTCTTCATATGTAGCACCATTAAAGACTTTAACTAGTTTAAGTTTTTTGTTTGGTGGGTTCATGAAGTTGTCTGCCCCTGTCACAAACTCATCCACTGGCAAGCTTCTTTTACTTTGTATGGACTGTGTAGGATCTGAAATAACAAAATAATTATAAATGACTTCATTTAATATAATTGTTATGGATATATATTGGAATAATTCTTAATTTGTTCATGATATTCATCATTAACCATATAACTACAACATATTTTCAATACCTTTCACATACAATCCAAAGGAGAAAATTGTGTTTCATAGGATTGATACATCGTACGTTATTTTCCTAAACTCTTTTCATTGAATTCAGTACTATTGATTGGTGATTTATGTTATGGCTTCATTCTTCATGTAACGTCCTTTAATGTGGTCTATACAAGCTAATGCTTTAGGTTTCAATACTCTGGTGTTTAATTTTCACCAAGTCCTCTACACTTATGATCTAGTGTATAAAACATGAAATGTTCATTTCGTAAAACATTCGTGGTTTTTGTGGTTGCTATTGAACCACGAAAATAACTTCAATGAATTTGAATGATATACATGTCTACTGTTTGTTAATATAGGATATCCACAAAATTTTGTACCACGAAACAATCTAATTGGCTTCAAACCATGAAGGAAATTAAAGTACCCAAGTTAAACATGATTAATCGAGAGGAAACAAAGAATCGTGTTTCCTTACAACAAGGTCAATAAATGTATAACATCACTGGCCCTGTGGACCATGGTTCGCATACATCAACTTTCCCAGATTCACATGATTCTACTGACCAGATGTTTCCGTGTCTCCGTCGTAAGTCTTTTCCAGTTTTACTTGAGGACTTGTATTCAGCGCCCTGTTCCCTATGGTATCATCATCCTCTGCTAACACAATTTTTATTTCCTCATTATTTACAGAGTCCAGCATTACCACAGAGACAGAATCTTTCTTTCTGTCATTCTCAACCTTTTCTTTCTTATCCTCATCATCTTCATCATCTTCATTGTCATCCGATAGACAGAGGTCGACTGTGATGTTATTGTAATCCATTGGTTCAGGTTTTATGGTGACACAGTCAAGCTCCATATGCTCAGCATCATTCTCTCTGTTTGTGACAATTGTTACTTTGGTTGCTTTTTCTATTATCTGCTTTGACTTTTTTCTCTCTGTATCGTCAGTGATAGGGTCATCCTCAACACAATCCATCACTAAACCTTCGGCAGATGTATCAGACTTTTTGCCAGATCTTTCAACACAATCATCATCAGAGAATTCTACATTGTCTTCAGCATTTTCAAAGCCACCATCATCACTTTCCTCGTCACTAACAAGATCAATGCTGATTGGCTGCTGAGGTTTAGATACAGTCATTGGGTGAATTCCTTCTCTAAGAAATCCTTCAGAAATGTAGACTAGGCGATAGCCTTCATGCTGCTCGTTAGACAGAAAGCCTGGTAGATGGGCCACTTTAGCAAACATGTTGGCTTTGTCCCCTATGTTGGAGCTTTGTGTCCCTGGTAAGATATTGACGGTATCTGGGCTCTGACCTTGTTTGTCCGGTGGTAACTTGGTAACTGGGATCAGCACCTTGGTACCAGGTTCCACAGAACTAATGGCCACTGGTGTGCTTTTCCCAGCCACAAACACTGCTGTTTCATTGGTCATCTTAAACAGCATTTGCTTTAAATTTTCCTTGGCTTGCACCTGCCCTTCCACTTCAGATGGCTTTACAAGTGTTTTCTCACATGAGGGGTGCAGACCTTTCTTCCATTTCTCGTTTTCATCTTTCTTCAGAAGGACTGCTTGGTTGAGTGTGATTCGTGCATGCCAGAGTCTGCCTACAAGCTCCAACACTTCATTGTTCTTGTTGTCTGTGTGATTTGTGGCAATTTCCCTAAATACATTCCACTGGGCATCTATGACAGTCGGGATAAAGTCAAGCCAATGTTCGTAATGGTTGATGGCTATCAACTGAAGGCCGGGTGTGATAATGGTATCCACGCCTATCATCACCTTTATAAGTTCCTGAAATGATTTGGCTATACACTGACCCATCATCACGATGGTTTCCACTTTAGAATTACGTAATGAATGCACATTCTTCAAAATGCCACACAAGAGTTCATCAACAAGATCCTTGGAGAGTTTGTTCCCTTTGGCGAATACATTAGTGTTCACTGCCTTCGTCAGGCTTTGTAGTTCTGTCCACAGCACCATGACGACTTTGAACTTCTGATCGTAAACCTTGGCCAGGAACTGATGGGACTGCTGAGTCACATGACCTTCGATCGTGAGGCTGAGGCGGAGAAGTTCCTGTATGTTGGATGCTACACGGAACATGATCCTCTGGAATGAGTTCTCCAGACTGTCATGTACTGGGGCTGTGTTACTCCTCCTCATCTCCTGAATGAGTAAGACGTATATATATTACATGACAGTACCAGGCAAATGTTGTTATATCATGGTGACATAGATCTGCCATTGCATAACGAGATATTGTATACTGCAAAACATTCTCCAAGTCAAATGTATGCCTTTTACTGATAAAATTAATTTTCATCAAGTGCTAACTTAATCCTTAAAATGTAATTATTAAATATTATTTAATAATTACATTATATAGTATGCTGTATCTCATATATATTGTCATGATAAATTTATGCTCATTGCAGAATTTTAAAAATGTCAATAAGTAAATACATGTATTTACCTGATTGTCGTCATTCAGAGGAGTTGTACATGCTTTTGGTGTTTGCCTTCTGTTAAGTAACTTGGCCATGAGGCACTGTTTGGCAGTAATAGTGTTCGGACCCTTTGTTGACTGTGAGGTCACGTCATCATCCGACCTTGGTGAAGCACAAGGACTACAACTGAAGATGATGAACCAATATATTTACTGTAAAATTCATAGTGTATTTAACCTTACTAGCTAGATAACCCATTATGTGTAGAACCCTGCACATTTATTTATTGCAGAAATTGTAACTGGCAGTTGTTATTGCAGCAAAATTGAAATATCTTTACGTTGAAAATGATGTAAAAGTCCATGAATTGGACAAATTGTTTTTGGAACCAATAACACAGATTATCTTTATTTCATGTAAATTTGTTTTCAGAGTTTTACTTTTCTGTTCTTACTTATGAGAGTTTTTATAGTGAGATATAAGCTTAATTTCATAGCTAAAATTGACAGCATCTGTCATCATTTCTAAATCACATGGTTCGTCTATGTATTAGTTACCAGCGAGTTGTATAATAAAAAAATAATACCATTCACATGTGTCCGACAGGCTTTTATAAAGACAAGTTTTAATTACATTTGGTATATCATATGTATAGGTGTCAACCTCTAAAACCTCCATTGAGGGAGTTCTCCTTCATTCCACATTTCCAATGAGGGAGAAAGTGTGTGAAGTGTGACTTAAACTGCTTTGCTCAATTTATCTCTCCCTTTTTATGCATCAATATAACTCCAAAAAGCATTCATTTGATTCAGACACACCTGTTATGATCTTACACACACCCTGCTGTAACTAGGAGATCATTTGACAACAGGGTGTAGATTTTAAGTTTGTGTGAGTTTGGACTTTGGAGTTTCGAAGGACATTGGTAAATTTTGGTCAAAATGAAGGAGTCACCCTCCTAAAGAGGGAGTGTTGACAGCTATGCATACCGCCCACGGGAGGTCACAGCCTTACTTTTGTCTATTGAATTACTTGATATGTTTAACAAGTTATGTCTTCTTTATTTTTACTTCTGTTTATATCCAGCCAGTGGATTGCAGATTGAAATGAATTCTGTGTTGTTTTTCCCATCCCTCTCCTATGTTGAGGTGCAGAAATTGCTAGTTTTCTAACGCAAGAGATCCTAAGTTTTACAGAAAAGCATGATCAAGTTGATGTTTTTTCACTAAGCTTTTGTTGACTGATGAGTCACTGACCTGTCTTTTACACTGTGGTCCAGCTTGCCGAGGTTGTACAACAGATCCAGGTGACTCTGCTGAGATACCTCCATACCACCTTTATTGATGCTATTTTTTAATTTCAGAGCACAAGCCTCGTTGTGACTTTCAAAACTGCCATCTTCTGAAATGTCAATCAATTCTTTTGACACTTTTCCAGTTCTAGTGACACCGAATTGTATTTGGATGTTGTCATTAACCCGTATCCTCTTGCCGTCGAGTCTGTGATTTTGATCACTGCGATGAACAGCCAAAGATGAATCCAGATAAAATCGTTGACTACACGACTTACATTTGATATTAAACAAATCTTCATGTATTTTCATTATGTGGCAATAAAGCTTTTCACGCTTACTGAACAAGGATCCACAAAATCTACATTTGAGGAAATCTGACCAAAATGCGACTTCCCCCTTGTGCTTGCTCAAATGTTTTTCTGCCTCGACCACATTGGGAAAGTCCTCGCGACACAACATACAGAGGTAGGTCAGGGGCTGGAGGTGGTTACATACATGGGTCTGTAATGCTTCCCTAGTAGACTGGTTCTTTCCACAGAATGCACAGGCAGTGTCCAAGCTGTGGACTGTCTGTTCATGCTTGATGACAAACGCCTCGGATTTGAACTGTGCCCCACAGTGGGTACAACCACAAGGGTGTAGTTGGGGGTAGTATGAATGTACTGTACGCATGTGTACAGTCAGATTGGCCTTACAATTAAACATCACCTCACACAGGTAACACTTATGTTGACCTCTTTCAGTGTACTGCTCATTCTCTACACTAAAACTGTCAGCTTCTACATCACCACCAAGAGACGGATCCTCTATGGCAATGACCTCTGGTGAATTGCTCTCAGATCTGGAGGTAGAGGGTGTTGTGGTTTGAGTGTCCAGTCTGGCTTTGATGTCCCCATTTCGTGTTACAACTTGTGAATTGAGGTCAGTCACTGTTGCTATGGTTTCAGCCTCTTTCTGATCAACTTTCCTTGGTGACCTTCTCACCTTAGGTTTAATCAGTCTAATATCATCAATGTCGGATACAACCTTTGTCTGCTCCATGTCAGTTTCATCTCCCATGTTAGAAAAAACAACATTTGGTCTCTTATTGTCTGGTACATTTCCTGGTCCAGAACTTTGACCTTCAGACTGACCTTCCATAACTTGTCCTTGGTGCACATATGATGTTGTCTTAGACAATTCATAAGCTTGTGGCAGAGTTACATCCTTGCCTATGGAGACAGTTTCCCTACTTTTTTTATTTATTATATGCTTTCTTTCTGAAGATACATTTTGAGATGTTCCCAGAACATCTTTGGACAAAGATCTCTCAATAATTTCCTGAGAAACAGCTTCATCACTAATCACTAACTCAATAGGATGAGCTGCAGATGAATTTTCCTGATTACAAGCCTTGTCATCAAATGTTGGAGTACTGTCAAAGGGGCACAACTCCGGTGTTTTAATATCAGTCCTTTCATCAATACCAGTTTCTTGTGTGATTTCATCATCCTGTAAAATGTCAGTGGAACACAAATCCGTCTCGTCAAACAGACGGATGTCATCCATGTCAATGTCGCCATCATCATCATCGTCAAACTCCAACAAGGCATCTTTATATATAATAGAAATTTAAAATATGAAGCATAAATCAATTAGCACAAAATAAAACTATCTTCAAAAACAACTGATATGTTTTGAAAAACTCTAAAGGACTGCAATGTAAATTCTTTACAATTATGATGGTATCAATCCAATTGTTTACAAACATATTTCCTGATGTGTCATACTAACATAAATGTTCAGAATATGCATTACAATCCTTCAGTGATTTTTGCAGAATTTTTTCATGGACATCTTATCAAAATTTTGAACAGTCCCATTACTCATTTACTACGAGATTGTGGGTCCTTAAACGTTGGTGAGTCTCACAGGTAATGTATAAGTCTAGGAGTCAAACATCTGAGTCCCGAACATCACTGGTCCTTACACATTTACATTTAGAAACACCAAAGGAAATTCTATTTTATATAACTAGGTGGTTGGCCATATAATCTATCTTTACCTTCCTTCTGATCTTTGAGAAAATTGACTTTAGAAAGGAAACAGTACTCACTATGTCTAGAAAAAGATGTACCTTCAGCGTCATCATCTGTATTCACCTCCTCCTCCTCATTGCCTGTAATTGGCTCTGCATCGTTCTCCATGTTCCTATTCCTCTGGTCACTGTTCAAAATTATGTTCCGATGGTCCCCCTCTCACGGATCATCTTTAGGTTCTGATTATCCTTTAGTAGTTTGAAAAAGAAGTTCAGTGTTAATATCCATAGTTATTCTGGCTTTAGCACAACAAAGCATTACATTATCATTTTCACTTAGTATCTTATGGTATGTGAGCTAATAGAGATTATATATCTGTCCCTTCCACAAGCCACTACCTCCCACCCACAATCCATCCTGCCTAGTGTCCTCTGGTCTATAACAACATACTTATATCAACTCCATGTTATCATTGGACCATTTCGCTGTTATAAATACAATTCTGAATGTCTTTTGGGCTTACTGATAGCTGCAGCCATACCCAGGAAACACCATTGAATTACTGTAATCCTACTATATACCACCTGATTCTTGTGACCTCTCTAGTAAGTTATACCCTGTTTCCACCACATACATTTATCGAGTATTACAATGACAGACACATGTATAGCATGAACATTAGATTTTGAGTTTGTGTGAGCTTGGACTTGAATGAGGGAGTTTCGAGGGAGATACAAAATTCACGTACACACAGATAGAATTATATCAGAAGCTCTACATGTTTACAACTCAATAATAATACACGAAGTCCAACAACATACCTTCCCTCCCGCCTTGAACGGCATGTGTACCATGCGTGCCTTACCTGGCTTGTTTACAAAATAATGGGTGTTAGTCCGGCCTATCAAAACAATTTATAGCTGTTCACAGATATATATGGTGCTTTTGTATATCCAAAAGTTACTGTGATCGAACATGGCTAACAGCTAAATCACGGTCTAGCCCCTAGGCCTATTTACTTTTACTTTCTGCAAGTATAAGTTGTGTGCATTGTTGTTTTCTCGGAATACTCTGCTGATTTCTATCCGCTCAAGCCTCGAAATTGAGATTATCCGAACGATAAGGCGTGTTCGATTAGGACTAGAAATAATTTCAGAGTGTGTGTATAGGCCTTTATATAGAGTAATTGAATCAAGTCGGCTAATATTTCTTTTAGAAAAAAATAATGTTAGAAAATGAGTAACAATTCTGATTCAATTAAAATATATGTACATCATAACCAGACATTTGATATACATAAGAGGAAACAAGATCAAGGGACCGGTAACATCCGCCCGGTTTTCGCCTTTTGGATCATCATGTAGGCTTCCCTTTTGTTTTGTTGTCTCATAAAATGATTGTCTCCACGTGTTAATTAGAGTTCCATTTGCTCCCTTGTTAATCGATGCTATGATATGTTTTACGTTTTGCTGAGCATTCTATGATTCAGTGGATTAATTCAATATTAATTAAACAACATAATCTTGTTGGATCAATTATACATTTATGTGTTATTTTGTAGAACATTGGATATTTCATAGAATATTTTTGTGAACATTGACAACTCTTTTCTTATATCGTATCAAACGACCAACATTCAAAGAAGTTAAAAACAAAGAAGACAAAATTAGAAACTGTAACATTCACTTTCTAAATCAAATGATTATATTTATATCTTAGTTACGTTAATAGTTATATTGTGATTATCTACAAATTATAAAAATACAATGTTACCTGTTATTCGCCATGGCAACTTATCTAACTCCGTGGCCACACTGACAATCCTTTCCGATTATTGCACAGGAACAGGAAAGTATATCTGATACAATTCGGTTGTCACTGGGACAATTACTTTTTGATATAAATCAGGTAAACTGGTATCAAACCTGTTTTTAAAATACTTTTGAACAGATTTCTTCCCGCTAATCGAAAAGCTAGTGGCATTTAATATCACGCCTGCCTCGCAGGTAAATTTAAGTACGTGTCCGCATAGAAATATCAATTATTGATGTACTTAGCTTTAGGCCACCCGTCATTTTTTATGACACAGTAATTGTATCATATAGTTCGTTGTCCCTGATGACAGTAACATACAGTGGAATGTTATAATTTTATAAGATTTCAATTCAACACCATCCGTGTGAAATTGATGTGAGAAATCCGCATAGTATCAATGTTTTAGTTGGTTGCGCTTTACTTCCCAAAGAAGCACCTGCCTCTGGCTCAATTAGTCCACGTTGCAATCAATCAATCAAACATCCAAAAGAATATCAAATACTGTTAACGTGCATATTTTAGCGGTAGTCTTACTTTAGCTTTTTCATTAATGCGCTAAATTATTGTGACAAAGTGAGCGCTACCAAACTTAAACAAAACATGTTGATATGGTAATAGAATAACATTTTATAAACTCTTAACTGGAAGTTGTATTGACGCTTAGAAAATGGGGACCAATGTAGCACATAGGGCTTACCAGAGGGGAAGGATAGCAGATATGTTACGTGTTGTTTGGAGTTTGGTATCCGAGTACATTAGTTCGGGAGTGCATATTGGCCGAAACTGCGTAACTTATTGCACATACCGGTAATTAGGGAATAGCTACGGGGCAATGTAATATACACCATCTATTAATAGTTCTTACAACAAGTTATCTCAAAAAGTTGAAATAAAGAGTATCACACGGACCCACAAAACCACCACATGGAGACTTTTTACGTGGGACCATTACAATCCACCACGTGGAGACTTTTTATGCAGGAATACAACAATCTACCACATGTATACTTTTTACGCGGGACCACCACAAACCACCACGTGGAGACTTTTTACACTGGACCACCACAATCTACCACGTGGAGACTTTTTACGCGGGACCACCACAATCCACCACGTGGAGACTTTTTACGCGAGACCACCACAATCCACCACATGGAGACTTATTACGCGTTACCCACCACCACAATCCACCACGTGGAGACTTTTTACGCGGGACCACCACCACAATCCACCACGTGGAGACTTATTACGTGGGACACCACCACAATCCACCACGTGGAGACTTTTTACGCGGGACCACCACTACAATCCACCACGTGGAGACTTATTACGTGGGACCCCACCACAATCCCCCACGTGGAGACTTTTTACGCGGCACCACCACAAACCACCACGTGGAGACTTTTTACGCGGGACCACCACAATCCACCACGTGGAGACTTCTTTCGCGGGACCACCACAATCCACCACGTGGAGAGTTGTTGTGGTGGATCATGCACTAACCTTCATATTTAGTTATTTGAATTTTCTTATAACTACTTTTATTTTTATGTGTGATCTCATGTATTCAAGTATAACGTTTATTCTTTTAATATGTTCTGTTTTGATAGCTATTGTTTGAGCTAAGAACACTATTTTTGTGTTAACCACTCAAAATATTCGATTTACACTCTTTCTACTGTTTTACATTATGCTACAGTAGCATGTATTCGACGAGTTATCTAAACGTAGGTTTACATGCCGTTGTGAGATTTGTTTGATCTTTCATGTTTCGTTCTATTTTACATTGCTATCTGTGATCCATGCTACCAAGGTGATATATTTGTTTGTGTTTATATCATCCTGTGTTGCTATCATCGTAAGAACAGCCCTTGGCTATGGTAACTTTACTCAAAACATGCGGCGTAACACTAAGTCACGTTTATGGTATGTTTTATTACTTTTGAATTGCCATTTTCCTACTATTGCAAAAGCGACATAAGGACCTGCCCAAGTAACTTGTTTGTATAGGATATTGATCTTTGTTCAATTTTACAACAAGTGTCTTTGAATTTTAGAAGTGTATACGGCAAGATTATAAAAGTAGCCTTGCGCTTCAGCCTTGACACAGGTAAGGAAAATATAATCACCATTTGAAAATGAGCTCTTAGAGCAATGTGTAAGTAAGGACGAGGAGGATGTGTCTTTATTTAAGTTACCAGCACTGACTAGTAGAGATTAAGTATCTTGAGGTGGTCGGGTGGCGCAGTGGATATCGCACTCGCCTTACTTCACGATCGGACGTGACAAGGTATGTGTTCACCTGCCTACCACGTGGGTAATCTCTGGGTACACCGGTTTTGTTCCCACATTAAGACCTCCCAGCGCGCTAAAATCCGGGTCAAAAAGAGTGATTTATATAAGTTGTAATAATTTGTTTTATAATTGTTGTAAAAAAAATAAAGTTTATATTTAATTTAGTATAAAACAGGGACATATTTGCTAAACGGACAGTCTGGTTTGGGCCAGTAGAAGGAACAGGTTATATTGTTTGGTCAGCGAGAGTGTCCACGTCTTAGAAGCCATAAAGAGCGTACATGTCTTAGATGCTAGAGAGAGTGTATATGTCTTAGATGCTAGAGAGAGTGTACATGTCTTAGATGCTAGAGCGAGTGACCATGTCTTAGATGCTAGAGAGAGTGCACATGTCTAAGATGCTAGAGAGAGTGACCATATCTTAGATGCTAGAGAGAGTGTACATGTCTTAGATGCTAGAGAGAGTGCACATGTCTTAGATGCTAGAGAGAGTGTAATGTCTTATATGCTAGAGAAAGTACACATGTCTAAGATGCTAGAGAGAGTGCACATGTCTTAGATGCTAGAGAGAGTGTACATGTCTTAGATACTAGAGAGAGTGTACATGTCTAAGATGCTAGAGAGAGTGCACATGTCTTAGATATTAGAGAGAGTGTACATGTCTTAGATACTAGAGAGAGTGTACATGTCTAAGATGCTAGAGAGAGTGCACATGTCTTAGATGCTAGAGAGAGTGTACATGTCTTAGATGCTAGAGAGAGTGTAATGTCTTATATGCTAGAGAGAGTGCACATGTCTTAGATACTAGAGAGAGTGTACATGTCTTAGATGCTAGGGAGAGTGTACATGTCTTAGACGCTAGAGAGAGTGCACATGCCTTAGATGCTAGAGAGAGTTCACATGTCTTAGATGCTAGATAGATATAAGAGAGAGTGTACATGTCTCAGATGCTAGAGAGAGTGCACACGTCTTAGATGCTAGAGACAGTGTACATGTCTTAGATGCTGGAGAGAGTGCACATGTCTTAGATGCTGGAGGAGTGTACATGTCTTAGATGCTAGAGAGAGTGTACATGTCTTAGATGCTAGAAAGAGTGACCATGTCTTAGATGCTAGAGAGAGTGCACATGTCTTATATGCTAGAGAAAGTGCACATGTCTTAGATGCTAGAGAGAGTGTACATGTCTTAGATGCTAGAAAGAGTTTACATTTCTTAGATGCTAGAGAGAGTGTACATGTCTTAGATGCTAGAGAGAGTGCACATGTCTTAGATGCTAGAGAGAGTGCCCATGTCTTAGATGCTAGAGAGTGTAATGTCTTATATGCTAGAGAAAGTGCACATGTCTTAGATGCTAGAGAGAGCGTAATGTCTTATATGCTAGAGAAAGTGCACATGTCTTAGATGCTAGAGAGAGTGACCATGTCTTAGATGCTAGAAAGAGTGTACATGTCTTAGATGCTAGAAAGAGTGTACATGTCTTAGATGCTAGAAAGAGTGACCATGTCTTAGATGCTAGAGAGAGTGTACATGTCTTTGATGCTAGAGAGAGTGCACATGTCTTAGATGCTGGAGAGAGTGACCATGTCTTAGAACCCAGAAGAAGTGTTCATGTCTTAGATGCTAGAGAGAGTGTACATGTCTTTGATGCTAGAGAGAGTGCACATGTCTTAGATGCTGGAGAGAGTGACCATGTCTTAGAACCCAGAAGAAGTGTTCATGTCTTAGATGCTAGAGAGAGTGTACATGTCTTTGATGCTAGAGAGAGTGCACATGTCTTAGATGCTAGAGAGTGTACATGTCTTAGATGCTAGAGAGAGTGTACATGTCTTAGATGCTAGAGAGAGTGCACACGTCTTAGATGCTAGAGACAGTGTACATGTCTTAGATGCTAGAGAGTGTACATGTCTTAGATGCTAGAAAGAGTGTACATGTCTTAGATGCTAGAAAGAGTGCACATGTCTTAGATGCTAGAGAGAGTGTAATGTCTTATATGCTAGAGAAAGTGCACATGTCTTAGATGCTAGAGAGTGTAGATGTCTTAGATGCTAGAGAGAGTGACCATGTCGTAGATGCTGGAGAGAGTGCACATGTCTTAAGATGCTAGAGAGAGTGTACATGTCTTAGATGCTAGAGAGAGTGACCATGTCTTAGATGCTAGAAAGAGTGTACATGTCTTTGATGCTTGAGAGAGTGCACATGTCTTAGATGCTAGAGAGAGTGTACATGTCTTAGATGCTAGAGAGAGTGACCATGTCTTAGATGCTGGAGAGAGTGCACATGTCTTAGATGCTAGAGAGTGTACATGTCTTAGATGCTAGAGAGAGTGACCATGTCTTAGATGCTAGAAAGAGTGTACATGTCTTTGATGCTAGAGAGAGTGCACATGTCTTAGATGCTGGAGAGAGTGACCATGTCTTAGAACCCAGAAGAAGTGTTCATGTCTTAGATGCTAGAGAGAGTGTACATGTCTTAGATGCTAGAGAGAGTATACATGTCTTAGATGCTGGAGAAAGTGTACATGTCTTAGATGCTAGAGAGAGTGCACATGTCTTAGATGCTAGAGAGAGCGTACATGTCTTAGATGCTAGAGAGAGTGTACATGTCCATGCATCCTAAGATTATCAAGTTGTCTTAGATGCTAGATAGATATAGGTTTGATTCAACTGACATTACTTAGCTGGAAGATTGGAGACACAATGTAGAGGTTACAAGGTTATATTACAGTACTAGATGAGATGTTGTTACACCTGTACATGTAATATAATGTGACTGTTGATTTAAATCTATGAATAATAACCAATGACTATTACCATCTATTATGTATATGGGCGTTAACGGCTACTGTGTCACATTACATCTGTCAATAAAATGTGTTGAAATGAAATGTTGCCCTTAAGTGTGTCCACCACATTGTTTAAGTATTTAAAATCCTCATCATTTCTCAACAGAATTAGTAAACTATCACTTACGCTATGTGACTAGAACATTGATTTACAACTGCTGAGGTATGTCCACATGAAGGGTGTCAAATGTACTGTGTTGGTATCATTGACAGGCGTATTTCAGATACGCCTGACATGTTAAAGTCCTGTAGTTAAACAGCTGCTGAATGTCAGAGGGGACATTGTTATTTGGTTAAAAGGTGGTAATATAAATATGGAATAGAACACTACTTATCTACAGCTGCTAAACAAGACCCAATGAGGGAGTATAAATACTGCTAGGACAGCGGATCAAAGTTATGAGCAAAGGTCAAAAGGTTGATGTCATAACGTCAATATCACCAACTAAGGTCATTTAAAGTTTAAAATTAATGGAAGGTCGTCACATTTCAAATGTTCATAAAAACACACACAAATGCAGAGAAGTATTTATTTGAGATTCAGGGGCTGAAGGTCAGTCCTTTGGTTAAAGATTTTTGCATGTTTTTCCTTTAATAGATATTAAATCTAGTTTGTTGTACCAGTGGCTGTGGTTCTCCTCTATCAGGATACAGGTGGAGTCTGTGATGAACCGTGCATATAAATAAGAGTACAACATGATAAAAGAATAGGTATTTTAGTAACCTTGACAAATTTTATTAAAAACATAACCATAAGAACAATGATACAAATTGGTGCATTGTATATTAAAATATTTGTCAAGATTTATCCATATATATGTACACTGCATATATGATATTTACAGCAGGTATATATAACTCCCACAATCATCACCATGACCAGGCATCAGTTATATCTATCTTGTATAAAACTTCTCTCTCTTATGCAAATCTTTTTTTCCACAAAAAAAAAGAACCCATTGAAGTATGAAAGGGCCAACAGAGTGCTTCAGTAATTAATCTGGGCAAACATTACCAAAGTAATAGGCACAACTTATCAGGGGCCTGTTTGTTAATGTCAAACAACCGGTTGGTCTGTTTTTAAATGTAACATTGTTTGGTATACATCCTAGCCGACCTGCAAAAGTTTATGCAGGCCTTGCAAGGCTTTGACAAGGCTCGCGTGAAAACAGCATCTGATTACTGGGTCCGACCTTATTTCATAAACAAACAACTCTGGTTCAACCAGTTCAAGTGTTTGGATCGTGATGATCGAAAGCGGCCCTTGTCTATCTAAAGAGGAACTATGGCCTCTCACACGGCCCTATGGAGGAATTACGGTAGTTAAGATCATACTCTAGCCTGTCTTATATAGATGGCCTCTCACACGGCCCTATGGAGGAATTACGGTAGTTAAGATCATACTCTAGCCTGTTTTACAGAGATGAGGACATGACTTAACATTATCCAATGATCCCAACGTTCTCGCTAAAGAAACATTGCTCTATCCAATCTACTTAAGTTGGAGGTTGGTCATTACTCATATCCTATTTACCACAGTTGGAGGCATGATCAATCTTATCTACCTGAGGTGGAGGCATGATCAATCTTATCTACCTGAGGTGGAAGCATGATCAATCTTATCTACCTGAGGTGTAGGCATGATCATTCTTATCTACCTGAGGTGGAAGCATGATCAATCTTATCTTCCTGAGGTGGAAGCATGATCAATCTTATCTACCTGAGGTGGAGGCATGGCTACATTCCGTCTACTAAAGTTGTAGGCGTGGCCTTACTTTTCTAGTTCCGTTGGAAGTGTGGTCAATCTGCCATGGTAAGCGGTGTGGCTAAGCTTATCTAGTTCAGTGGGAAGTGAAGTCAAACTGCCATGGTAAGTGTTGTGGCTAAGCTTATCTAGTTCAGTGGGAAGTGAAGTCAATCTGCCATGGTTAGCGGTGTGGCTAAGCTTATCTAGTTCAGTCGGAAGTGTTGTCAATCTGCCATGGTTAGCAGTGTGGCTAAGCTTATCTAGTTCAGTGGGAAGTGTGGTCAATCTGCCATGGTTAGCGGTGTGGCTAAGATTATCAAGTTCAGTGGGAAGTGTTGTCAATCTGCCATGGTTAGCGGTGTGGCTAAGATTATCAAGTTCAGTGGGAAGTGTTGTCAATCTGCCATGGTTAGCGGTGTGGCTAAGTTTATCTAGTTTAGTGGGAAGTGTAGTCAATCTGCCATGGTTAGCAGTGTGGCTAAGCTTATCAAGTTCAGTGGGAAGTGTGGTCAATCTGCCATGGTTATATAGCGGTGTGGCTAAGCTAATCTGGTTCAGTGGGAAGTGTTGTCAATCTGCCATGGTTAGCGGTGTGGCTAAGCTTATCAAGTTCAGTGGGAAGTGTTGTCAATCTGCCATGGTTATATAGCGGTGTGGCTAACATTATTTAGTTCAGTGGGAAGTGTGGTCAATCTGCCATGGTTATAAAGCGGTTTGGCTAAGCTTATCTAGTTCAGTGGGAAGTGTGGTTAATCTGCCATGGTTATAAAGCGGTGTGGCTAAGCTTATCTAGTTCAGGGGGAAGTGTGGTCAATCTACCATGGTTATAAAGCGGGGTGGCTAAGCTTATCTAGTTCAGTGGGAAGTGAAGTCAATCTGCCATGGTTATAAAGCGGTTTGGCTAAGCTTATCTAGTTCAGTGGGAAGTGTGGTCAATCTGCCATGGTTAGCGGTGTGGCTAAGCTTATCTAGTTCAGTGGGAAGTGTTGTCAATCTGCCATGGTTATAAAGCGGTTTGGCTAAGCTTATCCAGTTCAGTGGGAAGTGAAGTCAATCTGCCATGGTTAGCGGTGTGGCTAAGCTTATCTAGTTCAGTGGGAAGTGTGGTCAATCTACCATGGTTATAAAGCGGTGTGGCTAAGCTTATCTTGTTCAGTGGGAAGTGTTGTCAATCTGCCATGGTTAGCAGTGTGGCTAAGCTTATCTAGTTCAGTGGGAAGTGAAGTCAATCTGCCATGGTTAGCGGTGTGGCTAAGCTTATCTAGTTCAGTGGGAAGTGTGGTCAATCTGCCATGGTTAGCGGTGTGGCTAAGCTTATCAAGTTCAGTGGGAAGTGTTGTCAATCTGCCATGGTTATATAGCGGTGTGGCTAAGCTTATCTAGTTCAGTTAGAAGTGTGGTCAATCTGCCATGGTTAGCGGTGTGGCTAAGCTTTTCTAGTTCAGTTAGAAGTGTGGTCAATCTGCCATGGTTAGAGGTTTGGCTAAGCTTATTTTCCTTAGGGTTAGCATTTTGGATAAGCTTATCTACCTTAGGGTTAGCTGTTTGGCTAAGCTTATCTACCTAAGGGTTAGCGGTTTGGCTAAGCTTATCTACCTTAGGGTTAGTGGTTTGGCTAAGCTTCTCTACCTTAGGGTTAGCGATTTGGCTAGGCTTATCTACCTTAGGGTTAGCGGTTTGGCTAAGCTTATCTACCTGAGTTGGAGATGTGGTTTTATCCTATGTCTTGTAAGTTACTAGAAACCTTCCACCACAGATATATATAGCAATCGATGGTTTTAAGTATATTTTTTTTTGTAAATGACATTCCCACCTTGTTTGATACTTTCATTCACACTGCTACAATAGAAATAGGAAAGCTTAAATCAGACAGATGATGGAGAACATTTGGTGTTCCTTTCTTAGATGCATATCCAATATTTGTGTTTCAAAAGACTTTGAGAAATATTGTTTAATATTGAGCCCCTTTATTGGTCTAAGAGACATAAGCATGCAATGATTGTTGGATTATCCCCCTCCAGCACACTCTCCTCCTGAGCTGCAGGTGTTAAGCTTGGGGAATCACCACGTCCCATCAATATATAATTCCTTGTTGATCGACTTACATCACATTACTTAATCACTTCTCCACATACAATATGTATCTGTCCTCAGAGCTGTTTGTCGAGCCAGATTGAATCGTGATTTCTCCCTCATGCTCCACATATGGTTCTGCTATTTCCGTAACAACGGACACTATAACACAACCGTCCTCTTCTGCTGAATTGCTGCCGACGCTAGCGGTCTGGTTCACACTGACCGCCTCTGTCTCAGCTTCACTGGCACCAACAGAGGTCAGTGATATGTCCACTACTGATGTGTCCACTTCGGTGTTGACCACCGCTGAATTGCTACCTGAAGTGTAACTTACATTTGCTACGAGTTGCGGTGAAGCTTCAACCATGGTTACCTCCCCTTGTACAACAAGCGGTGCAGCTTCTAATGCAGGAACAGTTTGCGGGGTAATCTTCTCTGATACTGAACTTGGTGTCTCTTGTTTCTGACCTGAAGACTTTTTCTCCATAGAGGCTGAAATTTTCTGTTGATTAGAATCCGTTGCTGTCTCCTCGATTATAACTGTAGTTTTTTCGCTGGTATCCATAGAAACCGTTCTTGAATCTGTCTGTTCAACTTTGATCTTTTTAACTTGTATGTTAATAGGTGTTGGCTCATACACTGGTCCAACATTGTCATCCTCCTCATCCGATAGTACATTTGTATCTACAAAACAGGTAAACAACTTGTTATCAACAGTTAAACATCTGGTTATCAACAGATAGTAATTAGTTGTCAACAGGTAATTTATTTTTAATACTTCTATATGAGATACTATGCAATATATTTATCAACACCAACAATGTAAGTTAAGAATCATGCCCAGGCCCCTGGGACACATGGTAAGTTCTACACAATGGACAAATACGGTGTAAATTATTTCAGAAAAACTCACAGGAGATCCTTGAAGGAAAATCAAATCTTTAGAAGTGTTAGAAGGTCCCTTTGCCTGACAATCAACCTCTTTTTACCTCTAAAATGTCACACCCTATTTCTCTCCTTGGCTGACAACCACCCTCTTTTCAGCTCTAAAACATCACTCCCTATTTCTCTATACTTACAGTGGATGTTGTCCTCGCTGTCAGATAAGTCGAGGGGCTCACTGCGAATGATTGTAAAACATTTCTTCTGCTTATTGGGATCCTCCTCCTCAGCAGCCATATCATCACCCATATCATCGTCATCAGAGTCAGAATCGTCTCCCCTTGGTTTGGTCGTCAAATTTGGGTAGAAGAGCTAGAGAGAGCAGAGATAAAACAATAGAGGCTCTCTAGTATTCCCACTTTAAGTATAAGACACGGAACCCTACTAGTTTCTACAGAATGCAGGCTTTGAAATGTTATCTCACTGTTGAAATTTTGTTATTTTTCCTCAAAATTCATGAAAAGACAAAATATGGGTCATTGACCTTTTAAGGGAGTCGGAACATTTGAATGAGATTTTACATTTGTGAACATGCATAGTGCTTATATGCACTTTTCACCAAATTGATAACCTTACAAATGTTTACTTCATGAGTACCTGAAATTTGGATTTAAATGCAAGTCAGCTTTATGACCCTGGGGAGATAGCTCCATCCTTAAGATATAAAGATTTAGGAATATTTAGCAGATTTGGTGACAAAAATGTTTAAGAAATTATCGCAACAAAGGATTTATGACAGGATACTAATACACATGAAGAGATAGAGTACCACGAACACACTACTTCAATAGTGGTCATTTAAGACTGGATGCAACTTACCGGCCATGCTAGGCGAGGTGTGAGGTTACGCCCAGGTATAGAAAACAGTTTAATGGTTTCTTTGCTGCCCTCTGTTTCCTTCAACTTCATCAACCTTTTTGTGGGTGGAGCAAGGTCAAGCGAGGTCACAATGTCGGAGGTATCGGACACCCTCATCTTCATCATTACTGTTGGGATCTCCTTCTGTTTGTCCACAATCAGACCACATCCCTTCGACCGTGATGATCGTCCTGGGCCTAAAACAAAACATTTAACCTGTCATAACAACATGTAATAATGTACATTTTAACCTAGATTTGAAACAATTTTGGATGTTTACATTCACAGTGGCCTATCAAGTCCAACAACCTTACACATTATTTGATTTATGCAGGATGTCAAAATATCTTAGATAGGGGAGGACAGTGTTAAACAGAATGATAGAACACCTGGGGCTGATTGGAAGTTTTAAGACAGATTAATACACTTTCTATTTTTTACACATGTATACTTTCATCCTTTTGAACATGTTCGTTTTGTTTCTAAACATGTTTGTTTCCAAGCTTAAATATAATCTTCGAGAGCATAAGGCCAAACAAGAAATATTTTGTGTTTCCGGTAACCCTACCTACTCTAACTTTTTGTGCCTATCCTTAAATTTTTAAGGCAATTTTCAAAGAAGCACTGTTAAAGTCAAGATCAATCTCCAATATACATCATATGAAATTATGTTAAAAAATAAAACCGGTTACCTATCTATCTACCTACCTAATTTTTCAACATGTTACAGGAAACACATTTATTTTTTTGTCTGGTCTAGTGGAGATGGGTGGTGATCACTTGTCACATTTAACTTCACACAGACAGACATGGATGTCTTACCTTTCTTCCTCCACTCCCGACTACGAGGAACAGATGGGCGGAATACGGTATTAGATTGGGTCAGAGGATATTTAATCACTTGGTGATGACCCCCAGGCGCAACCACATATGTCTCTGGACAGGGTTTAGTAGGAGCGACCTTGACCTTTGGTGTGGTGACCTTGACAGGGGCTGGTTTCATCTCCACCTGAGTGATGATTTTAACCTGTTTAGCAACAGCCTGAGGCATAACTTTAGATTTCTTGCCTGCTGCCTTTGGTGTGTTTCTGGGTTTCTTTGCAACCGGTTCTGGTGAGATTTCTCGTTGGATGTCTTTTGGTTCTGTTCCTTGTACTCGGTCTAGTAGTACTACTGGTTGGACGAGCTTCTTTGGGCTTACTACCTTTGTAGCTGGGTTAACTACCTTGGTCGCTGTGCTAACTATCTTGGTCGCTGGGCTAACTATCTTGGTCGCTGGGCTAACTATCCTGGTCGCTGGGCTAACTATCTTGGTTGTAGCAACAACTCTGGTGTTGTTGACTGGTTTTGTCAGATTAACTGCAGTACGTGTAGATTTGCGAGTCGCTCTCACTTCAATAATATTTCCAGATTTTTTTAATGCTGAAATAAAAAGATAAAAAAAGATAAAATTCTAAGTTGTATTTGGCCTATACTAGAGTTCTACAGAACTGTTACATGAGTCACATTAAATGTAGCTAAAAACTCATATCTTTCAGTTTATGTGAAAATTTTATGATTAACAGTACATGTATTGCTTTATGAGTTGATATCACAGACAATGTCATGTTAAATTCCACATACCCCGGGTATGAGTTTCACAGATTCATGCCAACACATACTGTTTGTGATTTTCTGTGAATATCTACCAATTTTTAAATGACAAGGCAATACACCTAATGGGTAAATGGTAGGGTCTTGATTGTTATGTATTACACCTTTTCTATAGGAGTAAAACAACATCTTTCTCACATGCACTGGTCAGCAATTTGGACTAGTAGCGTTTACAAGAGGCCCATGGGCCTTAACAGTCACCTGAGTCCTACAGTATTTTTTGTTGTTGTTGAAATATGTACCAATTTGAGTAAAAAATAGGTAAGTATAAAGTTAACTTAAGTTTGTCAGGACCATGAGCTGAACATTCCTAGACCGATTTTCAGTTAAATCGGCCTATTAGAACTTGTTTTTAAGTTTGAAATAGTTATTTTCAAAATAGCGACCGTATCAGCCATATTGGATTTCTGATTGACCCGAAAAACAACAACACTTTGTCAGGACCATGAGTCGATCATTCCTACAAAGTTTCATTTCAATCGGCCTGACAGAACTTGACTTTAAGTTTGAAATAGTTTTTCAAAATGGCGGCCATATTGGATTTCTGATCAACCCCAAAAATAACAACACTTTGTCAGGACCATGAGACGAACATTCTTCCCAAGTTTCATTTCAATCGGCCTGACAGAACTTGACTTTAAGTTTGAAATAGTTTTTCAAAATGGCGGCCATATTGGATTTCTGATCAACCCGAAAAATAACAACACTTTGTCAGGACCATGAGTCGATCATTCTTACCAAGTTTCAGTTCAATCGGCCCAGCAGAATTTGACTTTAAGTTTGAAATAGTTTTTCAAAATGGCGACCGTGGCGGCCATATTGGATTTCTGATCAACCCGAAAAATAACAACACTTGGTCAGGGAGATGTCAGTAACCTTCCCATGAAATATTAATGAAATCCCTTTGCCAGTATTTCAGCTTAAGTTGAAAATGTAAAATATTAACGGACAACGGCGACGGACGAAGACGGATAGCAATAGGTCACTCGAGCTAAAGCTCAGGTGACCTAAAAAAAGAAATATTGATGATGGACATGGCATACTGCAGTATTAGGGAAATAGTAAAATCTCTACAAGTCCTCCGAACTTTAATGAGACAACTCTGATATTGGAGGACTAGTAAAATCTCTACAAGTCCTCCGAACTATAATGAGACAACTCTGATATTGGAGGACTAGTAAAATCTCTACAAGTCCCCTGAAATAATAATGAGACAACGCTGATATTGGAGGACCAGTAAAATCTCTACAAGTACTCCAAACTAATAATGAGACAACGCTGATATTGGAGGACTAGGAAAATCTCTACAAGTACTCCAAACTAATAATGGGACAACTCTGATATTGGAGGACAAGTAAAATCTCTACAGGTCCTCCGAACTTTAATGAGACAACTCTGATAATGAAGGACTAGTAAAATCCCTACAAGTCCTCCGAACTTTAATGAGACAACTCTGATAATGAAGGACTAGTAAAATCCCTACAAGTCCTCCGAACTTTAATGAGACAACTCTGTTATGGGAGGACTAGTAAAATATCTACAAGTCCCCTGAACTAATAAAGAGACAACTCTGATATTCGAGGACTAGTAAAATCCCTACAAGTCCTCCGAACTATAATGAGACAACTCTGATATTGCAGGACAAGTAAAATCTCTACAGGTCCTCCGAACTTTAATGAGACAACTCTGTTATTGGAGAACTAGTAAAATCTCTTCAAGTCCTCCAAACTAATACTGAGACAACTCTGATATTGCAGGACAAGTAAAATCTCTACAAGGCCTCCAAACTAAAAATGAGACACCTCTGATATTGGAGGACAAGTAAAATCTCTACAAGTCCCCTGAACTAATAAAGAGACAACTCTGATAATGGAGGACTAGTAAAATATCTACAAGTCCCCTGAACTAATAAAGAGACAACTCTGATAATGGAGGACTAGTAAAACCTCTACAAGTCCTCCAAGCTAATAATGAGACAACGCTGATATTGGAGGACTAGTAAAATCTCTACAAGTCCTCTGAACTAATAATGAGACAACTTGATGCCTAACTTTGATAATCACTTACCTTTCTTAGCTTCCTTAGCAAAGTCCCTTATTGGAGTTGGTCTCTTTTGGACAGATCCCTTCTGCAGTGGTCCTTTTGGTGGTGGACCCTTTTGGGGGATGCTTGCCTTGGACTGCTGACAGTTAGCCATACTGGGCAAGCCACGAAGAGCTAGTTCCAAAGTGGATACCATGTCTGGGTAGAAAAACTCAAACGACTTTCCTGAAAAAGAAATATGTCACTGTTACCATAGCGAGTGAGCTGCTAATCTCAGAGTGGGTAACATACCAGGTAAAAAAACCCAACAATTTCCCCAAAACACAAGTATCATATCACTGTTTTCATAATCACATTAACCCTTTCACCCCTATATAACTTTAATAGACTCAACCATGCATCGATCTGGACGAGTCCATTATGGTCTTCAGTGGTGAAAGGGTTAAGTATAAACTTGTTGCTGCATTTACAGGCATCTACTTTTGTGACAATAATAATGGTTGAACTATGCAGGTCCTATATTCGTAGTGGACAGAGGTATTTATCCAACAATGTCTCTGGTACATATTCAAACCTAGTAATTATAACCAAATCTCCTCTTTTATAAATACTTGACATATTTTTAATAACGCAATACATAGTCAATTTGGGAAATTTCAAACAGAATTGTTTTTTTTATAAAACCTGTTTCAAACAGCCATACTTTTTTTCCCTGCAGGATCGCTCTTGTCTTCTTCCTCCTCAGACTCGACCTTCACGGCCTTGTTAGCTTCAACTTCTTCCTTTTCAGGAGATTTATTTTCGGTGTCCAAATCTTCAAGGACCCGGATGTCAGCCATGTCAATTGCCTCCCCATCTTCGTCCTCTCCAATAATAGTGTTGACTGTAGAAAAAGGAAGATTCAACAGATATTTTACAAAATTTGTTAGACATACAATATATAGAGCACATTTTAAAAAAACAACAAATGTGAACAAGAACTTACTACTGACTCCTTTACAATTGATTTTACAAATCACTTCCTGATTCATCATTAGTCTCAGACATTTTTTATGATATTAAAATAAAGAGTTGACAAGTTCGTTTTCCAATACAGTGATGTATATTTTTACTACAAAACACTTAGATAAATGTGATTTAAATAACAGATATTACCACGATGATTTCAGTGTTCATCCTTAGAACGATCTTATCACCAGATAAATGTGATGACATAGGATACTAACCTTGTTTACCACTTTCCCCCGGTGTTTCATGATCGTTACTTGTTTTCGGACCACTAACTTCCTTTCCTGGAGCTTTATTTTCTGTATTAACTTGTTCCACAACTTGGCCATCAGTTACCTCCCCTTTCTTACTCTCATTAACAACTTCAACAGATGCAACATCAATTACCAAGAGCAAACTATTTCTCTATTTTTTTTGCATGTTTTCTAATAAATATTTAAAAGAATTTGATCCATACCAGGTTAAAATTGCCTGCAAGAGGCTTTGAGTTTTTGCCAAAAGCTATTAAACTTGTGGTAGGCTAGACACTGGTTTATATACACTTACATGTTAAATCTTATATCCACTAAAAACAGAACAAAACATCTAAAATTTTACATAACTTCCTCTTGATAAATATTTCTTAACCTTTTACCCAAGTCTTTGCTTATTAGATCACATGAAAAATGCATTAAAAATTTGCAACAGATATAAATCTCATACTTCAGTAAGGACAGTGTGATCCAATATGGCACTGGATTTGAACAAACAAATGTTCATTGGATGCGTATTACTTAGATAGATATATACCTAATAGATATATATGTTTATACATACCTGAAACCTGTGGCGTTTCAACTTTCACTACTGTGGCTGTTGGCTCAGCAGATTCAGTTTCCATCTTTCTGTAGACTGCTTAGATATGCTTCCCTTATATATCAAATGAAAACAAAACATTATTCCACAGACCAAATAGGCAAATGAAAATTTGAGTTCTGCAGTTATGTTTGCATTACATATATTTTTTATGTTTTATTTTGTAAGGCCAACCTCTGAAGTTAAAAACTTGAATGTCTCAAATTTCCTGCTCATGATTATCATAAAGCAATTTATAATAATAATTATGTCTTTTGTCTTTACAGGATTACATATTTAGACATAGTCTAGTTTACAATACGGCCCTGTTATGCATATATGTACAGACTTAATAATACAATTATAATGGTAGAATGCTAATAAATACAATCTTAATAAAAGATGCATATATACATTGATAAATATCACAGATATTTATCTATCACAATCAGGCAATTTATTTAATTGTGTCAAAAGATAAACCAGAGAGAATTTCTGTTTAACTCAGTCATTTAGAGTGCTGGACTTGTGCCCTGTAGTTCTGGGTTCAACTCCTATTTAGAGGCACTAGGAGCAACCCATTCTGTCTGTCACTGTTCTCTCAATGCACAAAATTGTATGCATTTATGTATTACATATAAACTTGTCAGATAAAAGCTTGGAGGAGATAGACCCTACAATCTAATGACTTAGCTTTCATAATTGCTCTTACAATCAGGGTTGAACTCTGGAAGGCTTGTGAGCAAAGTCTTGCACTGATGGGGAGTATGTGGTTAAATAATGTCACATTTGTTAGCTACCTGGAAGTATAAATAGCTTATTCCTGTTTCGACTAAGGGATATTTGTTTATATATGTTGTTAGATCACTGGAGTAGTACTCCTAAGCCAAGGTTTCAGCCCAAAGTTAATTTACCTTGGCTACTATATTGTATTTTAACTTTTTTATTTTTATTTCCAACTAAGTCTAAGGACCAACATGGTCTCAATGACTTTTCCAATCCTTGCATAATGAGGTTTGACTGAAGTTTATAATTACAAGAAATACAACTTAGTATCAAAACAGTAGCACGCCTTACCAAAGACCTACGAACAAAACAGAAACAAATTGCATGTCTATTAGATACAATAGATATAAATTTACAAACCATAACAGTCTAACCTCGTTAATTTGACCACCAATGATTAGAATTTATTTGTCCCACTAGCTATTCAGTGTTTTTGTGGACTTTTTTATACAAAACTGTCCAAGTTATTCAGTCATTTTACAATCAAGCCACTATTGTTGGAAACAAAAGTAGCTGAATTTATTGTATTGTAGGGGAAGCAACTCTTATTGTGCAACTGTTTATCATGGTGAAGGAATTTACATCAAAACTGAAAATAGAGTAAGTTCTTGTTTATCTAAAACGTATTCAAATGATATAAACACACATGACAGTCATACTCAAGAGCAGATAATCAAATGCTTGCAAAAACCCTATCAGAGAGGTGTACAAGTCTGTTACTTTTTTGCAATTATTTTTTCCCAAAATTATCATCATACTAACACAATTGAAAATAGACCTATCACATACGACAATCAATCGAATTATTCTAACAAAGCCTCCTTCATCAGCGGTTTGTTGAAGCTAGCTTAAGTAAAATATAATTAATTTCAACTTTTGTAACGATTCTTCTGTAAGTACACAGATATTTATAGCAAAAACATGTCTTATTCATATAACGAATGTATGACATTCATTATGCAGGTGTTTTCTGAATTAAAAGAATGAACAATTCCAGTGTTATACTGTGCAAGTAGATGCCTTATCTATATAGCTGATTAGCAATAAATCAATACTTTACGACGCTGATGAATTGTGGATTTTATACAGTTTCATAATTTTCAATTAAGAGATCGAGCATGCTCGTAATCTCGTTTCCCGAAGTGAATGACCTTTAGTATTGAATTAACATCTAAAATAACGATTATTAGCGATACGGAAAAGGCAATTTGTGAACGCGTACGGGCACCTGCTAGCAGCCTGTGTACTGGGCCAGTCTGCCAAATAGCATTGTTGTAATTCGATAGCCGATGCTGCATTTGGACGATGCATTGTACACTCCATTGTTTCCAATGTCATGATTAACTGTAAACATATCAGAAAATTACAATTTATACCTTGGATTTCCTTGTTGAGCAGGTAAAAACGGTTGTAATTTTCAACTTTCCGTCTGTGTACCATTAATGTATAACTTCCGGTTACGCTGAGGTGCGTTCGATTACATTCACTATATTTCGGAACGTCACGATATTGCCGAATGAACGGATGACAATAATTTCATATATCACCCATATAACCCAAAATTAATTATTTTTAGTGAAATCTTTAGTGCATGTAAAAGAAATGTCAAATTTTCATAGCGACCTACCATACATAAAGACGCTAGCAATATGTATAACAATGTGTGTATAGGTCTGTGTTACAATATATCGAAAGGGAAGATGTGGTATTGGCACTGAAATAAAATAAATTGTATACTTATGTTTATTACTTTTAGAAGGAGGCATACAAACTTAAAGAGATTTTTCAAATATCAGTTTTAAGCATTAAAAATGCCCAATTCTTATCTAATTATGTGATGAAGAAATGACAACAAATTTCGATAAATAAAGCATTGCAGATGTTAATTTTTAGCGAGTCGATTTCTCTCTCTTTTTTATGTGTTCCACGGAGCATTTATTTATGTGCTACCAAAAGTTGGATGTAAACTCTTGCAGCATTGTATAATGTAGCCAGAGTTTCCTCTGGCCCTAAAACCAAAGACAGATGTCCAAGTCTGGTGTCAGGGCCAGAAAAAACTCGGGCTATGTATGATGAGTTGGAAAATGCACATTGGTGTATTAATATGAGGCGTAGAAGATTATACGGAGGTAAATAACAGGAGTTCAAAAGTTTTATTGAAATGACTCACATCGCGCAAACGTTTGGTTCTTTAGATGATATTTTTTTTGGAAGTATTGCATGTCTCTTAGTGATGTATTTTTTAGCCTTTTTTTTCTAAATATTTCGAAAATGATATCGCAATATAAGAGTTTCGGGGGCAAAAAAAGCAATGCCGATCGACCTTACCGCTACTTACTTGTCGTGATTGTTATAATGCCGAAGTTTTCAATGAATCTTCTAGCTCTGTCCGTTTTCGATTTCTAGGATATGATTACTTATTCTCAGTTTTGTTTTCAGTTGTCTTTGTTAACACATAAGTAACGATGAATCAGTACGACTCTCCTCTATATCTATTCTTACCTTTATTGGTATTTAGGTAGATTTCGGTGCTATCGTTGCTATGTAATTTATCAAAAAAACAACACAGACGAGTTCTTCTGGATAAGGTTTCAAACCTTTATTCTTTTCAACAGGAGTTGGGCTTAAAAGTATATGCTATAGTAATGCTTCACTCAGTGTATATATACGATGCTTATATTTACCATTATCATACATTTGTTTATTTACCTTGTAATGCTTGTTTTAACAAGATCGTTTGTATCATTTTGTGATATCATACGTAAATGGCATAAAGCTTGAGTAATGATATATAAAACTATTAACTGGATATTGTCCTAGTGCTGCCCTCGATGTGGTATTACCAATTCAAGAAATTTAAGTTAATTAGTTCTGCAGGAGTTTTATCAAGTATATCGATATTTTATCCCAGTTAGTATTTTAGCTCTATTGACAGCTCTGACAACTTTATCATGGTAATCAGCACACCGTATTTCTGAATTATATGTCAGTACCATTCTTAGTAGGGTTTAAACAAAATTCTCACATTCTAGCTTTCTGATATGAAAACGTTTGCAAGCCCTCTGGAGATTCTGAAAAAAACAATCAACAGCTGATTATCTGCAAAGAGAAGCTTTAAATTTCCAACATCCATATTTCCTCACGGTTTACGTTGTTTTCAGAAAAGTACAGATATTCATGAAATTTTGACCCGGATAAAACTGAATATGCGATTATATCACCTTGGCGGAGGCCACATTTTATATTGAAAATAAGATAAGATAAGGTGGCGATAAGATACCTTCCTCATTAATAGCAGAACTATAGTGGTAGAATGTAATATTTCATCCAATTTCTTAAATCCGTTTCTTAAATCCTTCCAAATTTTGAAGTATCCATAAGGACTTCAACTACAACTTTCCCAAAAAATCGCCTAAAAATCTTTTCAGAAATCATTGCCGAAAGTGCCGAAAGTGCCGAAACGTCTTTTTAAGTATCAAAGCATCTTTATCATACGTTTGGTTTTATTGTATAACGTCCTATTAACAGCTGAGGTCATTTAAGGACGTGCCTGGATGTATCTTGTGTACGCATGCATGTGTGTTTGTGTGCTGGAGGCAGAGTAGTGATAGCGCGGATCTGATGCCCAATTTATAGTGCTATCTCACTGAAATACCTAGCTGCGGGAATCCCGTAGCTATGGAATAACATGCCGAAGGCACCGACACGTTTTTGTGTGTAAAACTCTGCGATGTTGTCGAGTTGTCCGAAACACTTATTACTAATACCGGTTAGATATCGTGAGCGTGCCTGGTTTATATGTTGTAATAAAGTAAGGTTATAGGATATGCCGTTGTATAATGTACATCACAGGGACCTGATAATTTGTTACAGTTATATATGGACATAATCTAAGATGTTTAGAGTAATTTTACACGTTTGGGTGCTTTTTTGTGCTGTTAGAGAGCAAACTTTTTTTCTTCTTTAACAATTGTCTAGGGAAACAAAACCAAATATCGGAAAAAAAGATAGAAGGGCACTCCACCCGCGGTCACTGTACTCTTCTGACACGTGACGAAAAGGATAAGTAAATGGGAACAGAACAGATTGAGGTCCCAATGGGTGCAGTGGGGCAGCAGATTGAGTTTAGTCCTTTCTGTGTCTCTGAGAACAGACAGAGAAAAAAACCCTCTAAATTCTGCGGGGTCCCACACTGATCGAGTCTTACATCATGCCACGAAATGCGGTCCAAGGTAACCTCGTACATTGTAGTTCCTAAAACATGTTGAGTACGTTTTGTTAGAAATGATTATCTTATGATGATTATATTGCAATGTAACAGGAAAATGCTAGATGTGTACTTCGATACTGAGGACAGGTGAATGTTCCTAGGATGTTGGTAAGTCTTACTGTATTAATTGGTTTTATTCTGTATATTGATTGCCTCCCTTTGACATTACTCTACAATATGAACAAGAAACCATAACTCTGTATAATATGGGAAGAAGACAAATTTAGGAAATTGTGTGACGCTCTGTCTTCCCAAGATGCATACTCAAGACAAACTTTGGTATCACAAATGAAGAAAGGGCCATATAGGCTAAATGTATATAGTTGTGTCCGAGACATAATCTAAGTATGGGACACTGTGTCAATAGATATCTACACCCAATAATCTGTATGAGCCACTTTGCCTTCCGAAGATACAAAAGTATTGCACATTTGGTGAACGCAGGTGAAACAGCAGTTATGCCCAAGCCTAGCACTAGAGGCAAAAATAAATAAGGGTTCGTCACTCTGCTTCAAAGTAGACATAAGAAATTTTGAAACGCGAACGCATTTGAGCTATGTTTGTAAGGTATATAATGAAGTTTCATAAAGAATAAAGATACGCCTTTTAATAAAGACAGGAAGAGAAGACGTGTTTTAATGACAGAGGATATCGCGGGTATACCATAATATGAATAGAGAACAAGCAGTATTGATTAACGAATCCGTATCTTCAGTTAAAAACACCACTGCGGGTGTACCTCAGGGATCTGTACTAGGACCACTATTATTTCTGATATTTCAAAAGAACTGACTTCACTTTCACGCTTATTTGCGGATGACACGTCACTGTCATATTCATCCCCTAATCTTTTTGATATAGAATCTGAAATCAACTCTGACCTGAATAAATCAGAAAAAATGTCAACAGACTGGCTTATGACTTTTAATCGGACAAAAACAGAAATCATGATAGTGACACTTTCAAATCTACCCTTTCAACCACGATCCTTCTTTAATAATACTGATAATCATAAACACCTTGGCGTCAGATTAAGCAGTGATGGGAAAATGACAGAACATATAGATGATATTATTCGCAAAGCTTCCAAATATATTGCAACGTTAAGAAAACTTTCAACTTAATTTAAGCAGAAATAATCTTGACAAAATTTATCTGACATATATCCGACCACTTCTTGAATATGCATGTGAGGTATGGGATAATTGTGGGGAAGCTAATTCATTAAATATTGAAAGAATCCATTAGAAGCTGCTCGGATTGTCAAAGGGTTGCCCATACATACTAAACTGGAGTTACTATACACCAAAACGGGCTTGACACCACTATGCACTAGAAGAAAGATCCGTAAACTGTCAATGTTTTATACAATAAAACCGATATTGCCCCCGAATATTTACGCGAATTTATGCCACCTTGGAAACATGTCTAGATATGATTTAAGGAATGCACATCAAATAAGAATGCCTATCTATCGATTGCAAATTATGCGAAACTCTTTTTTTCCATCAACTATTAAAGCATGGAATGATCTTGATGAACATATTAAATCATCTGAAACCTTAAACATTTTTAAATCGAGAATAAACAAAAGTATCAATAAGAACGAAAATAAACTTAAACAACATTTCCTAACTTTTGGAGCACGTAAATCTAACATATTACATTGTCGTTTAAAAATCGTACGAGTTTTCCAAACTATGATTTATTCAGAGCAAATTTAATTAATATTCCTGCATGTAGTTGTGGGCATCCCTGTGAGGATTCAAACCATTTCTTTTTTACCTGTCCTAAATATAATCTATCCCGACTTTGACTTTTTAGGTCAATGTCATGGTACCCTGGTCAAGTAAATATTGATCTTATACTGAAAGGAGACATTCATTTAAGAAATATTGACAACTCAAATATTGCAAGAATAGTTCAAATCTACAAAGACAGAACTCGCAGGTTTGAATAGTTGCGTCCCCTACACTTTCACTTCTTCTCACACTTTCTTCTGCCCTCTTTGTCTTACGAGATATAAATCATGATAAGTAAAATGATAATGAATGTGTATTATGTGTATAATTTGATATTATTTACTTACTGCCTATTACTTTTATGATTTGGTTGTGTTCACTACAAAACATGCACTTTTCATTATACACATGTATCAATTTCTCCTCCCCATATACAACTGTTATCCGAATACCATACACAGCTAACATTCACAATCTATATAAAACAATATATTTATCCATACTGATTATGCNTACATGTCATCAATGATAATAGGCATACACATGAAGTAGATATATATACATAATATTCACACAGGTACAAATACACAACTTTAAAAAAGCACCATTCAAAATCATTTGCTGGATTTGATGAAGTGATGCACATGTCTAAAAACGTAAGAGTTAAGGTCTACCGAAAGATCCGGATTGCCAAACACATGAAATAATCTCTAAACTTAAAACTATACCTAAGGCATTCAAATTTTGAAACAAAATGCGACTTTCATTGCAAAAAAAGTTGACACTCAAAGAAAAAGTGAAAGGCATTCTCACATGAATGTCCACAGATTTCTGTAAAGGTCATACTTAAGGGAACTACAATTGTGCCTCAGTTTAGTATGTATAATATTTAATTTACGTTCACCAAAACTGAAGTAGATAGGAGGGGGTGGTTGTACATTTGAGGTAAGAGAGTTTTTAAATAAATGTATAGAAGGCAACGATCGTACTGATAGATCTATGGAGTTCCAGCTACGAAGAATGGAAGGTAGAAAGGAGGGATTGGTAAGAGAAAGACCAAATAAAGGAACTCTATAATCACTGTTATTTCTAAGAGTGTATACCTGTTATTTTCTGCAAAAGTAGGTGGCAGGAGATCGTTTGAATAATCTAGATCTGGAGTTAAGTTATTTTGCATTTTGTATAAAAGTTGGAGTTTTCTACGTTTTCGACGATTAGAAAGAGTTTCTAAACCTGTTTCAAAATGTAAATCTTCGATACGATTCAAATTTAGTGCAACCATCCCATAATTCACAAGCATATTATAAAACTGGTAAAATGAATGATTTATAAATTTTTAAAAGACTATTCCTATTTAGCAAATATTTCAATCTCCGTAAGACGTTAATTTTCTTCATAACTGAACTATAAATGGCATTAATATGATCCCCCCATTTTGCGCTTGAATTAAAAACTACTCCCAAATGCTTATGATGGTCTGTAAAATTTAAGTCTTTTCCATCAAATTTCAAAATCTAAATCTTCATCTATGTCAATAGAATTAGAAATAAATATTACCTCGGTTTTGTCTGGATTAAATGTTACCAACCAAGTTTTAGACCATACGTTTAAAGACTCAAGATCCTTATTCAATACTGTTTGGGTTTCATGACAAGAAGAAGAAGACTGTAATAAAGAAGAATCATCTGCAAAAAGACGAGCAGCTGATTCAAAGACATCGGCAATACCATTAATGTATATTAAAAACAAAGAAAGTCAACCAAGCAACACACAAGCAAAAAGTATACTCACAGCACAACACACGAGCAAAAGCAAAATATATACTCACCGCACAACACACAAGCAAAATATATACATGTATACTCACGGCGCAACACACAAGAACAAAATATACCATAATGGAGTCTAATTATGATAAACACGTGTGTTTGTATGCTACAATATTGAATTAGAACATTAAAGTGTATTGCCTTAACCTGATTTAAAATCGTCACTTCGATACAAGCTACTACAACGGCAGCCGAGGAGATACAAAATCAAAAGGAAACACACCGTGCTCTTAAAAAAGCCTCTATTCCAGAAGTGTAAGCGACTTTTTCGAACTCCTAAGTTGACAACATTTTACACAAAACATTGCCCCTATGACGACGAATCCCTCGTACAGCTATACATACACATTTTGTCATTGAATGGGGTCAACGGTTTCCGCAAAATTAATTCAAATATTCCCTGATCGCGACATTCTTTTGAAATTAATTCTTGTTGTGCAACGTAATAATCAGGAATTAAATATTTTGTATGTTTCAGGAGCACATGAAATTTCTTAACAGGAAATAATCGGCGGGAAATCGCGTTTCTAATGCAACAGCGACTAATAACGCTTATTCAAAAGTAGACATTCTTGTTTCTTTAAATATTTTTGTTTGGATTGTTAAGATTGCGTACGTATTTCGTAACATCAAACTAAAAATGTGGATTCGCTTCATGCAAACTTGTAAATTGATTTTAAGTCCATTTTGTTTCTTCCTATATTAATTAAAGGGACATACCGTCAAAAACAATATTTCAGTTATTGAATGTAATGAATGGTAATACCAGCATTCTGACATTTGTTTATGTTAGCCCCAGTCACATTTCCTACACAACGTATAGTGCATACTAACGAATTCTGACCACTGTTGTACTGACGTCGGTACCTGACATTGGATCACCGATGTTCTGACGTCGGTACCTGACATTGGACCACCGATGTAATGACGTCGGCCCAACGTTACATTCCTTCACTAGACGCGGTACCCGACATTAGACCACCGACGTACTGACGTTCGCCTAACGTTAACTTACATACGTTGACACAACGGAGTGTGCCCAACGTTTGCCGTCGTTGAACCAACATTAAGATCCGACGTCGCGACAACCTCACTCCGGTGGACAAACGTATGTCACATTCAATTAGGCTACTGATGTCGAGCCAACCTTGGTATCCGTCGGCGGGCCAATGTTTGATGTCACGTTGGCCCAACGTCTGACTGCTAAAAGATGGTCGGTTGTTAGCGGTCTCATACATAGTAAGGACAGACATTTAATTATCGCACCTCAGACAGAGATATCCAACGTCATACCCCATACTAGATTTTTCTGTCTCGTCCGATCTGTCTTGTACCTTTACGTGCATGACATTTCGCGGAATTTTTACACTGCGATGTATTCATCCGCGTATTAAATGCTTGAAATTAACAATTTGCATTATAAATGTTCTGTTTTGTCGTTATATATATAGTTTTGATGTTGTTAGATATTTGATGTTGTAGATAAAATATAATCTACACTGTGAAATACGTTATAATCTATGTAACGACTGACTACATTTATACGCGGAAGCATTCAAATGTAGCTAAAGCAGTGAAGAGGTCATTATCATTTGAGGCCCAAGGCGGGATACTAGTTTTTAGCAAAATTGTTTTTTTTTCTTACTAAAAGGTGCGAGAAAAAAAAATCAATTACCTGTAACCACGGACTTAGATAACTAATCTAATTCCGTGATGTAACTGAGCAAGATCGGGTTATCTCAGTCTCGGGCTAAGATTCTGTAAAATCCCAACCTCGGCTTACGCCTCGGTTGGGATTTTGTTACAGAATCTTAACCCTCGACTGAGATAACCCGATCTCGCTCAGTTACAGCTAATAGATTTTATTAAAAGTCTTTATCAGAAGTTTTAATCCAAAACTATTTGTACGGTAAAAAGAAGTTATGGCCTACAGAAACATTGTTAGATATAATGTACAACGCCAGAAACCATAACAGTTATTGCTTATTGTTAGTATAAACGTGCTTCATAGAATATATATCAAACAAATTTACCATTTCTGGAAATACGTGTTTAGTGAAATGGCAGCTAGGCAGCTAGTCTTGGGTAGAGCTTAGATTAACTTCACACACACTCTTTAATTGACTTCCAAACTATATCTTGCTTCTTTGAAAGTCTGTTTACAAATGAATGGAATTTTATGAAGTATTTACATAATATACTAACATTTTAAGAAATCATTTGTTTTGAACTCAGTTCCTTTAAATTATTGTTAAGTACCAACCTTTACCGATACGTATGTTACCATCAGTAATTTTCGCGACATTTCGAGAGATTTAAAGAAATTCAGTAATTGACAGTGTCTAAAGGTTAGAATATTTTCCCTCAACCTTGAGAGCCTACTGTTAAAATAACGAGATGTGATTAGCTATACAAATTCGCGTGATATGATTCTTCGGTATAATTTCTAAGTCAATTATTTCGTGCGAGTTGATTCTCTTGTAAAAGTTAATCCTGCTGAAGCTCGTACATTATAATTAGTTCACGAGAATGGACGTAAATAACAATTTAATACGAAACAAATATAAAGACGATCGATGATATGTGACCCCGCTGTTCATGCGAAGAAGTACACTATGTATGTTTCGCTCTAGTAACTACATAATTACTCAAAATACCGATTGGCCTTAATTTATACATTATTTATATGTACAATATGTAATATTGTAGTTGTGTATTTCTGTCTTCTATTGTGTTCGTCGTCCCCACCCCTACCCCCAACTCCACACTTAAAACCCCCCCAGAAAGTCTGTAGGCCTGTATATTGTTATACGGATAAAAATATATAATTAAATATGCCTTTTGACATTTGGGATAAAAATGTCTTCCTCATCACATAAAACAGATAATGAAATCTTTAAATTTAATTATCTTTCGTTAAAAACCCCCCACTGTAACAGGTACGCTCGATCCTAGATATAACGCACAGTGTATAAGTATACTAGGTATCGTATTTAACTTGATATCCAAATTACTCAGAAAAAGTTAGTTAGAAAATAAATCAATACGTGATATTGACGTCTAAAATCCAATTTACCATTTGTACACACTTATTTTAAAACATTATTGATTATATCATACAATATTAAGATTAATAGAATGCAATTGATTAACGTAATTCTTCGTCCTAGTAATGGTTAATGAACCAGCGCACTTACCGTTATAATTGCGTTACCGTAATGCCTTTTGAGATGACCCCCGATCTTCATTGTTAATTCCCACAATACACAACTAACACGGTACATTTCCGCTATGGCGGAAACTTACTTGGTTGGACGTTGAAAGTGGAACTTGTACTGTTTGTGTTCACCAGGTAGCAGTGAGAGGGAAATTGAGGGGTTGAAAAGTCGACGTGTGTTTGGCTGAACGTCGTGTAATAGTGAAATAGGTAAGTGAAACTGCTTTAATGCAGATTGCATGCAATGGCCAAAGGGGCAGTCTGCTGGAGACGTTTGGGATGAACATTGATGGCCGAGTGATTCTGATACCATCTCCGTCATGTCACGGTACAGTACACATTAAGTTAATATCCCGAGGACATAAAATCACGCGTTTAATTGTCATTATTCATAAATTATAGTTGTAAAGTGTCTGTTAATTCAAAAAATCGATGTAGATTTCACTTGAGTAGTGGTGTCAGTGTGTGTCACGTTTCACGTGTAACGTGGGGGTAACCGGTGCGCGTGCTGGAATTATCGCTGCAGGTGTCAGCATGTATACGTCCTGTGTCATTCCAGTGACAAGGTCTTGTAGAGTAAACAGGTGTCAGATTCCTATTACACGGTGATATTATTTTATGATGTTCACTTATGTTGGAGTATAATAAAGAAAAAAAACTATGTTTACAAGAAGACAAGATGTAACTTCCGATTATGTAGAACAACAACAAGGTATTGGAAACGTGGGGTTAATTACTAGATTATTATGTTATCCTGATCTCATCCAAAAATACATTTAAAAAATGACAAAACTCTCACTTTGATTATCATTGGCTTAAAAAGTAATTGTACTACTTTATATGTCACATGATATAATAAATGCTTAATTGATGAAGTTGGAGAAATCATCAAGATATGCAACGATCACTAGATGCTGGTGCAAGTGTTGAAAATGTCTAGGATAATACAGAAAAAAATACAATATAAAAAAAATGAAGATTCCACTACAAAATTAATTTTAGTGTCTTAAATATTGCTTCTCCTCCAATACAGCACCTAAAAAAACACCATGAAAATAAAAAGGAATTAATCAGGATTGATTAATCAGATGTAAGAGATCAGGTGTCTGTATCGGAAAATAACTGTAGTTGCATTTTTCCTATTAACTTTTTAATTCTTTAATCAAGTAAACATTATTATTTTTACTAAAATTGTCACTTTGTACATCATAATTAGAATACAGATGATACCTAAATCTGTGTTCTTCTGATTGTCAGTAAAATATTAAAACTTTTGTAGGTGAAATAATTGAACTGTTTCTTTGATGTATGCTTAATTGTTTTCATTGAATCACATGGCGCATCATTTAGAGTTTGAAAGGTCCCAGGTTTGGTTACTTGTCAGGCTGTTTGCAATTTCTACCTTTTATAAGTCCTGTAATATTACGAAACAATCAAAACTTTTTACAGAGATCATTCATTAGCTAGAGGAAGATTATCAAGACCTGATATTCATGGTATTTTGCTACCTAAGTTGTGTATTATTATTTAACATGCTTAACCCTTTCACCACTATAAACCGTAATGGACTCTTCCAGATCAGTGCATGGTAGAGTCTACTAAAGTTACATAGGGGTGAAAGGGTTAATGGCCCATCATCACAGGAGAGGTTATAAAGGCCAACCAATAGCTTTAATAGTCATATAAGTATGCACATACTTTTTCTACAAAAAAACCCTATACCTCTACCTGTATTTCCAACATTGTGGAGGAGGCCTTTTGGATAAATTGACCATAAATATGATCAGCAGCATAATTTGTGAAGCTTTTAAAAAATGATAAAAAACTTTTGGACTTATATAGTAGTATATATGTAGTGTGACTATATATAGCTATTACTCAAGCCCATGAGACCTGTATCACTAGTTAGGTCATTAACATTTAGATAAGATGTTCCAAGGTCATCCAAGCCAGAGGTCCACATCATATATAGTCATTATCTGCAGACAGAGTCAGCAGCTGCATGGTGTTATAAAGAGGTTGTGTTATAGTCCAAATTAAAAATATGTCCCGTTTCCTATAGATGCATGTCTCCCTAATTTCTGTCAATATTTTAGTTGATGATTTGATCACCGTCATACAGATTATTGTGAATATTTTGGTGTTAATCCAGATTTTGTTTTTACTCGAGTCCTATAATAGACCAAAGACATATATATAAACAGTTTTCGTATGAACCAGGAAACACACAATTTCTATTTTTGGCCTTATGATCCACAATCATACTACATGTACCAGATGTTAATGTTGGTTGGTTAAAAATCATTCTTTAACATCCTCAAATTCAAGTCAAAAAATAAAAATTTGTGGGAGGGTATTTTGAAAAGTGAAGATTGTCTCTATAAAATATAGTGTATTGACACTTTACAATGTAGGAATACTGTTTTACATTAGTTTACTAGTAAACAAATTCTGTATTTTTAATCAAGAGTTTTTAATGACTGATCTGCAATGTTCTTACTGAATGCAGCCCAGCATCTGGTACTCGTTTCTATATATGTCTATGTACATTGGCGCGTTTCCTGGAAGCCCTGATAGATACAAGAGATTCCACATTAGTCAGCACTCTATTGTAATCCAGCTTTGGTTTTGATTTTTTAGGATAAACATTTTGTCGATAACATGCACTAAGATCAGGCATGTAAAAGAATGGCATTGAATTTATTGATTTAAACACGGACATAAAAAGTACCGGGTTCTGTAAGATGGGCACAAAAGGCAATTGCATGTCAGTTGGGTACAAAACAAGTGAAGTGTCAAAGTCACTCAGATGTTTGGAGTCTGTCATGCAATGTGTTGCTACACTTGAAACTAAAATCCACTGGGATAATTTTGTAGTGATTTAGTGTTTCTTATTTTAGCACACCTGGCCCGAAGGACCAAATTAGCTTTTGTGATGGTGCAGCGTCCGTCGCCGATCCATCCATCTTGCATTAACTTTTTTTCTTTAATGACTTCTTCTGAATAATCAAGAGTCCTTAGGTGATGATGTTTGGCCTGCAGCATACAGGGATGCATGGCTGTAAAGGTCAATGGAGTCAAATGTGTTAAAAACTGAACTTTTACCGAACAACAAAGAAGCCAAGAGCGAGGACATGTGTAGCATTACTTGACGAAGGGATATATTTATGTAAGAATTAAATAAATCAATGAACATAACCATTTTCCTGGTCAATGCCAAATGTGTTAAAATATGTAAACAACTTCTTCTGCATAACAAAGAGGCCCTGGTTCATGATTTGACATGTGGCATGCTGGGATGAGGGCTATCAAGTGTGTTCAAATACATGTCCTTGACTCACTGTAAAGGTCATGGGGGTCATTGCTCAAATGTGTTGAAATATTTTAATGACTTGTGAATAACCATGAAGGCTTAAAATGATGATATTTAGTAAGTGATATGCTTGGATTAATGGCTATCAATTTCAATCAATTAATAATCAATTAACTCAATCCTTTTAAAGGGTAACATTTGGCAAATGCTTTTTTTAACCTGTAGTGATGACTTGTTTGCTATTAACTTTGTTTTTAATTAATTTCACATTGACCTACTTAGAAGGTCATGCAAAGATTTATTTGCAACAGTATTGAATAATGGATGAGCAATACAGGCCTTTTTGGCTTTTTGTTTTATTTCACTTACCCTTTTCTCTACATTACTGTTCTTCATATCACAGGAGCAACTTTTAGTTTGAGTTACTCTGTAATAGTGATATTGTAGTAGTTGGCTAGTACTAAGTAGTACCACAGTCATAGTTTGGGATATCAGGGGGCCCAGTCATTTCTTTCCCCGTAGGGGAAATTTTGTACATAATAAACAAGGGTTGTCACCTCTTGAAAGTTAGTGTTTTGAAAACAGTTAGATTGAATATCTTAACTGCATATGAATACACTTACAAATTTCTGTGATTTTGCTTATCTAACTAGGAATGAAAATGAAAAGTCTCAAAGACAGAAAGAAATTTTCAGATTGGGATAGAAATTGAAATACTTTCCAGCTCCTTGGAGACTTTGAGAAAATTATGTTTTATTTTTTCCAGTGGTACCAAAAACCTAAAATTTGATTGGTCTGTGAATATATCTATCTCAGAAATCCTAGCATTATTGTGTTAAAATCTTGTCCACTGTGTAAATGGACTATTCTTTTTATATGCTTGCTTAAAGCAGAATGAAGTATGAAGGTATTGTCCTATTTTCTTCATTGTTTGTCTGACATTAGTATTCATACACAGACTGGTGAACAAAAAAGCCAAGAAATATGCTTTAAAAAAGATAAATGACAAATTTCAGAGTTTTCATGCACATGATTTTAAATCTGAAATTGCCATGTGGCACAATGCTTAAAAATTCAACATATCAGCTGATGTGATAGGCACCAAAGAAATGAATGATATCAGAAAAAAATATCGTACAATGGGAAGTAACGGAAGTGTTTTGACATTATACATGTGTAATACATTAGCTAAGTAACGAGCTCTCAGAAATTTCATAATTTCCGCGTTTCGGAGAACAGCGGAAAATAATTGTCCTATAGGTACAGTATTCGGGTGTTTTCGTCGGGTATCGTAGGTCTGATTTATTGTCCAATGAGAGAGTGACGCGTTGTACGCACGTGCAAGGTAGGTAAGTGTGGTAGGGCAAACGAGGTATTGGTCATTCTAGCCGTGGACACCAGGGCGTAGTCAAGCAAAATTTATATGAGTAGAATTATTGTTTTTTTTTGTTTCAAGTTTAAATCTATATTACACTAATAACAGGGAATGAATATGTAATATCGGCTAACGTGATAGAAATCCAATGCACCGAACTTTAAGCATTGAGGGTTGGTACACCTCCTGTTTTCCGTGAAGGTTTTTTCGGTTTGGGTGGCTCGCTTAGCTCATTAGTTTTTAATACTTGACGGTCATTTGTGCGACTTAAGTGTGTTGTAAGAGAGGGCTCTTCATTATACCAAGATATTATGAATTATGTGTAACAGATCGATCTCCATGTCACTTGATATGTAATACATGTAATAAACGCCGGACGCCCTATTGTACACTCTGGCTAATTGCAGTGAATTGTTTGAGTTATTCTTGGGAGAGGAGTATATAGAGGACGTACATATATATAAGTGGTATTGTTGTTACTGGTTTTACGGTATGAAAATGCATTGGTCAATGTATAGCATGTAAACATTAAACTGGCTATTTCAAAGTGAACCACCCTTTTTCTAAATATGGTGAGAAACACTGGAGATACACGGTATATGTCATACATAAGATACGTTCAAATGGCTGATTGGATGTAAAACGAGCAGTGGAAATGTACAAAGTGAGTCCGCCAATCGCCATTTTCGATGTGTATACCGAATGGTTTGTATCTAAAAGCTAATTCCATTTTGTAGAAACCGTTTTCTTCACCAATTGGAAAAAAGTCCAACATTGAGTCTGCACTGTATGAATCAAATGATGCAATAAATTCCCAGTACGATCTTAAACGCCTTTACTGAAAAACCCGGGATTTATCCATTTACATGTTGGCATCTTTTGCTAATTGTTCTTGTCGACTGATCATGGGTCAGAAATTGGACCAGGTGTATGAATGGATATAAGGATGGTGTCAGGTAGCCTTGCACTAGACTGGCAACCTTCCAAATGAAAGTTTATAGCACCATATCGATAAGCTGGCTCCATACCCCACTTGGACACGGAAGACTTGTGACTACAGCGTGGCTGCATGCTGGTCCTGGAAGGCACTTCTCCCAGGTGTTACTCTGACCAGCGGTTAATTTCTATTTATACATCATTTTTGAAACAGCTGCCCCAACTTGCATTCCCCACTCTCCCCTTCATTGAGAAAATTGCATGCTTGGGTTGAGCGGTATCAACTATCAGCTTAGTGGTACTGAATTCCTCTCTAAGCAGAGACAGAGGATTGACATATCATAATAAAAAAGCATGATTATCACTGCAGTCTTGTGTGATTTTGTGAGAAGACTTGCGCATGTATTGAGAAGAGTCTACTAAAGTTATGTGGTGTATAGTTATGTCCACTGTTCCAGTTTAACATGGGTTTAACCCTTTCACCACTGTAAACCATAATGGACTCATCCATATCAATGTATGGTAAAGTCTACTAAAGTTACGTGGTGTATAGTTATGTCCACTGTTCCAGTTTAACATGGGTTTAAGGTTATGATATTGGCACGCCTCCCCCGCCACAGACATGTTTTCTGTAGGGCGGCCATATCTCGTGACCGATGCTTACCAGTAACTTTAAATCCTGCTCAATATCGTAATTCTGTAGTGTACTATCAGGTCCAACTGAATTTTATCTGGCAGTCGGTTGTGTCCTTATCTAGGACCAAGTCCCGTTTTAAAATTAACAAAAAATTAGGGGAACTTTGTAAAGAAGGGCTGTACGCAGTATAAAAACGTGTTAGTCATGGATGATTGAGTCGTTGACCTTTACAACTCAACAAAACATAGTCTACTTAAGGTCAAGGTCACAATTACATTCTAAATTGACGGCCTTGATGGTGTTATTTTGTGGTTACTATGTAATTATTGATGTGGTATTTCTCATATATCAAAATGTGGATAGTATCTTTGCAGGGTTGGGTTCTGTTTTTAGGAAGGGAAATTGGTGCATTTTCTTCAGGAGCCCGAGTCAGTGACATGATTCTGTTATGACCAGTGATCTTCATGACATCATTTTCACCAAAAAGAATTATACCATATATCTGTCCAGTCATTTTTAGTCAATATACATGTGACATACAAGAGAATTTGCACTATTTCACACAATTGACTATATATTCATCCCCAGTAAAATTGAGTTTCAATGACGTTTTGTCTTTTTTTATGCACTTTATCATATTAACAATGACAGCTATGGTCGTTTAAGGATGAGCCAGGTTTTGGTTGTGGAGGAAAACAGGAGTATCTGGAGAAAAAACGTCAACCTGCAGATATTTATTGTCTTTTCACTACTTTGCATCCACATAATGAAAATAAAATTATATTATCAAAAATAACAATTCTAAGACCATGTTTTGTATTATTGAAAGAACACTTTTAAGAAAGTGTTTTGTATTATTAAAAGAACACTTTTAAGAAAGTGTTTTGTATTATTAAAAGAACACTTTTAAAACCATGTTTCGTATTTAAAAAAAAGATAATTTTAAGACAACGTTTCCGAGGTAAAATAACAAGTAATACCAACAATCTGATGAAATGCAGTTTTCAGATACATGTAGGTGAAAAAATCTTGATGTAAATGCAATTAAAGAGAGAAATAGTATTAACATTTATACTTAAGTAGTTAAAAACTGCATCCTCAAAGTCAAAGAATTACATTGTATTTGATGACGATTGTGAAATTGGACAAGCAGGTGTTTTCAAAACACTGGTTCAGTTTATGGTGATTATTATATAACACTTAAAAATAGCCATCTACTGTTCTGTGTCTGACACATATCTCAGGCTAAACCTGGTTTCCATGGTGTGGATCAAGAGTTAAATTGACTCTACTTTGTATGACGCCTGTCTTTTGCAATATTAGTTCCCACAACCATGACATCAGCTTGGTAGACTCAACTACAGTATTTGATAATAAATGCATTGATCGGAGACAAAATATAAATCGGTTTGAATATTTGGTTATGTTCCGTGCCATTTCTGTTACAGTAGAATCTCATTCATGACAGATCTGATACGCTGGAAATACTGTTTTCTGGGTAATTTCCGGCCTACTTTTAGGGCATCCTTTTGGCACTCACACACATTGTCAGAGCAGACACAGCCCAACACGAAACTGAGGACAGGACAAACAAAGATTAAATTGAGTCTACAAATGTAATTAAAATTGTAGCGGTGGATTTCCTGGGTAGATATGGACGTTAATTAAGCAGATATGTTGAGGGCAAATCGTAGAAATAGGATTTTGCCAGTGTTTTATGCATTGAACTATTAGATATTGACTGTGATACTGTCTTAAGTCTAATAAGCCCACTCCTGGTCAGTGTATTAGGTATTGATTGTGATACTGTCTTAAGTCTAATAAGCCCGCTCCCGGTCAGTGTATTAGGTATTGATTGTGATACTGTCTTTAGTCTAATAAGCCCACTCCTGGTCAGTGTATTAAGTATTCATTGTGATACTGTCTTAAGTCTAATAAGCCCGCTCCTGGTCAGTGTATTAGGTATTGATTGTGATACTGTCTTAAGCCTAATAAGCCCACTCCTAGTCAGTGTATTAGGTATTGATTGTGATACTGTCTTTAGTCTAATAAGCCCACTCCTGGTCAGTGTATTAAGTATTGATTGTGATACTGTCTTAAGTCTAATAAGCCCACTCCTAGTCAGTGTATTAGGTATTGATTGTGATACTGTCTTAAGTCTAATAAGCCCACTCCTGGTCAGTGTATTAGGTATTTTTGTACTTTTGTATGACAGATATGTCTTAGCATTGAGACAGATATGGAGTTTTAAGGAATCTCTATATCTAGTATCTGACAAGACTTGTATTTATGTAATCATTGGACAGAATTTGATAATTTTTTTTATTAGTTATGTATGAGAGTAACCTACCATAGTTTGTGTTTCAGCGTACTAAGGTCTGAGTTAAGGTTATTATTAACACGGCCAGATTGGGATTTGAACCTAGGACGTACCCTCCGAACTCCAGACGGATGCTCTACCAATTGTGCTACCTGGTCGCTGGTGATCATCCCAGTCCATGCTCACTACACTATTTATAGACAATATTTACATAGGTGTAGAGACTTTATTTCTGAAGAAATGTTTTTCTAACTTAACATTTTAGAATAAGACCTTTCTAAAAAGAATAAGACCTTTCTAGAATAAAACCTTTCCAACCTTTGTTTCTGGAGGCAATTTCCAAGTTGAACTTGCAGACTATTTATAAACCTTTGTGATCTTTGTAGCAACATGTGAAGGGATTTGTATGGTAAATGTAATGCTTTGGGTCAATAAGTAATCAAAATTGGCCTCAAATTGGCAGAAACATTTTGACACCACCTTGTCTAGATCAGATAACAGATAGAAACTGGTGAGAGATACAGGTCCTATGGGCATCTTGTTCATCAAAATGCCAGGGGTCTGAGTTGGTCTAACGATTAAATGAATAAGTTCATTTGTGATGGAGATTAGGTGAAAATTAGGCACCTTCAGGTGTTCAAAATAGACACCAAAAGTACAAAGACTAGGAGATTGGGCGAAAATTAAACACAACTATATTGTAATCATTGAAATGTGCAAGTACTCTGGCAGAAAAATCAGTCCTGACTAAACTGGAGATAAAACTGTTGTTAGGGTAGGACAACAGGTTGGTATAACCTACTGTATACCAGTACCAGGTAGAATTGGTCATCAGTAGTGCTCTCTAGGCAGCAGTCACCAGTCGGTCCTACGTTTACACAGATCGGGTACAAGTAACTGGCCACTGTTACCGTCTGTATGCTAATACTGGGCTGTCATGAGCTACTTTTATTTAAATGTCGGTTTGCTTTCACGCATCCATATCTCTTCATGTCAATGTCATCAATCGGTTTGATGAGCAAATCAAGCCATGCAAGACATTGACTGTAGGCGAATTAGCAATGTAAAGAACAGATCAATGATTTCCTGTGACATGTCCCGGCTCTCAGCTCCGTCGGAGGTTGCGTTTTGCCAAGTTGTGTTGATGTATGTTCTGTATGTAGAGTAAAACCTCATTATACTGCCATCATTGATCCTGCAAAATTTTGGCATTTTAAAGGGGCAGTGTATTGAAGGAAATATGCCGCAAGAGATTGTTAAACAATTCGACACTCGGTGAACTGGAAAATTGTGTTGAGGATTTACTGTTACACCCTTCATGTATTCAGGCAGTTTTCTTTATTTAAAAATAATGCCAACATTTAATTCGTGCCATTGATTTCATTTTCCCCAGGTTTGATTAAAATGTCAGAATTGTTTTTTTCACTCTGAAGGTTAAGTGTACAAACTAAATATGATATCCCTAAAAATTCTCTTGTTTTACATGACACAATATATGGACCTAGTACAACACGCTGACGCAGTAACAATTTATACAGACCCTGAAATATTTTCCTTGTCCATTTCACTCAAGTGCAACACAATGACAACAGAAATTCAGTGCAAACACATCACATATGTAACACATTTTTGGTAAAGGAAAACAAAATCCAGGGTCTGTATTTGTCAAAATGGCCTAAAGCTGTGTTTCATGATATAATGAGTCAACCAATCAGAATATTTTTTCTAGAAACCAATGTTGTGCTTTCATATCCATTTTGTGGTATGTGAATATATTGTATATATTTGAGAAACAACCATGTAGGCCGTAGTCTAGAACAAATAAGTTAGTCATACGATCAGTTGAGCATGAATCTGTCAGATCATCGATTACAAAAATTAGAATATCTCATCTCCATATATCACCATTTCTAACCAAATCTTTCTCAGTAGTCAATTAGTACATTAGTCATGTTAACCAGATGAGCCTTTTGTAGTAAAACCCTCGTCATGAAATATACAACTATAAAACAAAATTTAGATAAAAATCCTATTAGCCTGAAGTGGCCTGCAGTCAGCCGACACTGTGGCACTATCCTGTGTTGTGTTCTACAGTTGTCAGAGATAGTATTGTACACTACAATGTAATAGGATCTGGGTTGGAACTTTTAGACCACATTGTAACGGTCAATGTTCCTGTGTGTTTGGATATTCCGCAGTCAAACTATATCTATATCACCAACATGCAATGTTTCTCTTTGGCCCAGATAAGACTTTCTACCATTAACAATGTTTCTCTTTGGCCCAGATAAGACTTTCTACTATTGTCGATATTTCAGACAAAAGGACTTTATACCATTAATGTTTCTCTTTGGCCCAGACAATTTGGTTTATTTGTGTTTTACATCCTATCAACAGCTATGGCCATTTAAGGATGTGCCAGGTTTTGGTGGTTGAGGAAAGGCAGGGTTCCTGACGACTGACCTACGGCAAGTACCTGGCGACTGCCCCACGTAGGCCTCAAACCTGTTACACAGTGGTGGAGGGCTAGTGGTAGCAGAATGTCGGACGCCTTGGCTACCAGTGCCCCTGGCCCAGACAAAAAGGCTTTCTACCATTAACAATGTTTCTCTTTGACCCAGACAAAAATACTTTCTACCATGAGCAATGTTTCTCTTTGACCCAGACAAAAAGACTTTCTACCATGAACAATGTTTCTCTTTGACCCAGACAAAAAGACTTTATACCATGAATAATGGTTTTCTTTGACCCAGACAAAAAAACTGTATACCATGATCAATGTTTCACTTTGGCCCAGACATAAAGGCTTTCTACCATGAACAATGTTTCACTTTGGCCCAGACATAAAGGCTTTCTACCATGAACAATGTTTCACTTTGACCCAGACAAAAAAGACTTTCTACCATGAACAATGTTTCTCTTTGACCCAAACAAAAAGACTTTCTACCATGAACAATGTTCTCTTTGACCCAGACAAAAAAAGGCTTTTTTACCATGATCAATGTTTTACTTTGGCCCAGACAGAAAAGGCTTTCTACCATGAGCAATGTTTCACTTTGGCCCAGACAAAAAAACTTTATACCATGAACACCATGAACAATGTTTCTCTTTGACCCAGACAAAAAGACTTTCTACCATGAACAATGTTTCACTTTGACCCAGACAAAAAAGTCTTTCTACCATGAGCAATGTTTCTCTTTGACCCAGACAAAAAGACTTTCTACCATGAACAATGTTTCTCTTTGACCCAGACAAAAAGACTTTCTACCATGAATAAAGTTTCACTTTGGCCCAGACAAAAAAGGCTTCTACCATGAACAATGTTTCTCTTTGACCCAGACAAAAAAACTTTATACCATGAACATTGTTTCTCTTTGACCCAGACAAAAAGACTTTCTACCATGAACATTGTTTCTCTTTGACCCAGACAAAAAGACTTTCTACCATGAATAAAGTTTCACTTTGGCCCAGACAAAAAAGGCTTCTACCATGAACAATGTTTCACTTTGGCCCAGACAAAAAAACTTTATATCTTTAACAATGTGTCTTTGAACAAGATAAGAAAGGCTTTATGCCATTTAAAGGTTAGTTAATAGGTTTTACACCACTGAATGTGTCTCTTTTGTCTGAATGTAAAGGATTTGTATCATAAACTGACAATGTTTGGTCTTTGGCCCAGATAGAAGGGCTTTACTTACCTGATGTAAAATGTTTGTCTTTGGCCAGGTAAAAAGGTTTTATGCCATTAAAAATGTACATCTCTTTAGCCCAGATAAAAGGTTTATTCACACCACTAACAGATATTTGCATATATAAAAGTGTACTTGTTTATTTTTAACTGATCTAGGAAATACACATACATCACTAAGGGACAAAAACCATTTCTATTTGAAACCATTTCTACTATGGCTGCAGTACACAGTCATCAGTCGATGTCTGCCTTGACATCGCGACTGTTCTGCTGGTGGGAAGATCAGCAAATCCATACAACCAGGGGTCCTCTCAAACACAGATTTAGAACAATTACTTGGGAGAATGGAATCTATAAGGGCAGGTTTGTTTACTTGGGAGACTTACCTTTTTTTCGATGCAGTGGTATAGGTCTTCATTAAAAACTGTATTGAGTGAGGTTGTAGCTGACTTACACTGCTCATGGGTTATCCTACGAAAGTTTCATTCAGTTCACATAAAAGTGTTATCTCACTGAAATGTCACGTAGAATTCACATGAGTAAATTTTGTGAAAAGTTTTCAGACATTTTTTTATTTTTTGGTTAGTCCCATTAATAAGAGATGTAGTGGGTCCTCAAAAGTTGATGAATCCCACAGGGAAAACATGAGTCTGGGACTCAAAAGTCTGAGTCCCAAAATCACTGATACATGTAGTGTTATCAAACGGAAATGTCACACAAAATATTCATCTAGTGTTTCGTCAATGAAATGCTTTTATCTGCAACCTAGCCATGACCCCTAGCAGAAACACTTTGAAGAAATAACATAGGTCAAACAAGTTCCTGTGTAGGGACAAATGGGCCTTATGGTGAACCATCTAGTTATTTGTTAAAAACCTGTTTTTTAGCTCACCTGGCACGAAGTGCCAAGTGAGCTTATGCCGTGAAGCGGCGTCCGTCGTCCGTCCGTCCTTCCGTCTGTCGTCCGGCGTCAATATTTTACTTTAAACGACTTCTTCTTAATAACCAAAAGGCCTAGGGTGATGATATTTGGCCAGAAGCAAACTGGGATGAAGGGCTACAAAGTTTGTTAAAATTAATGACCTTCACCCATTTTCAAGGTCACAGGGGTCAAATATGTTAAAAACTTTAAACATCTTCTTCTCGATAACCAAACTGTCCAGGGAGGTGTTATTTGAATAGTAGTATGCTTGGGTGAAGGGCTACCAAGTTTGTTCAAATGAATGACCTTCACCAATATTCAAGGTCACAGGGGTCAATTGTCTTAAAAAACCTTTAAACAACTTCTTCTGAATAACCAAAATGCCCAGGGTGATGATATTTGGCCAGTAGCATGCTGAGATGAAGGGCTACAAAGTTTGTTTAAATGAATGACCTTCACCTATATTCAAGGTCACAGGGGTCAAATATGTTTAAATCTTTAAACGACCTCTTCTGAATAACCATGGGTCCCAGGATGTTGATACTTTGCAAGTTGCATCCTGAGATGAAAGGCTATAAAATTTGTTCAACATAATGACTTTGTTTGACTTTCAATCACAGGGGTGAAATGTTTAAAAAAAAAAATAACAGGTTCTTTTGAATGAATTTTAATCATAAATATTGATATTTCATTTTGCCTGTAGCTTTATTTTAGATCACTTTTAAGGTTACAAATGTGAGATTTATACCAGGTGAGCGATGCAGGCCCATTGGACCTCTTGTTTGGTGTTTTTTTTAACGTCCTATCAACAACTAAGGTCATTTAAGGACGTGCCTTCATATGTGTTGTGTATGCATGCTTGAGACAAGGTATGTTGGTTGGTGTTATTACCTCATTGTGATAGTGCAGATATCTAATGCCGAATTTATAGTGTTATCTCACTGAAATACCATGCCGAAGGCACCTGAGACAGCATTCTGCCCGGTTACATTACTGACAACAGTTATGACCCTTCTTTGTGATTGAGCTGGTAATTTGTAGCCACAGGTTCGACTCCTAGTAAAGACACATAAATACACGTAACACTAATGTTTGTACTGTATAATGATTACCATTCAACAGTCTCTTTGTGAAAAATGTGAAGTACTCCACTGTTAAATAATCAATGTGATTGATCTGTTCATTGTTAGTGCAGTCCTAAACAGTCAATGGGTGGAGCTCTGTGATCCAGTTGTTTGTTTTGTGTCGGGCATTGGTAGCTTAATGGTATGTTTTGTCTTATTTTCAGATTAAATTTTAAAATGTCTGTCCAGAAATAGGAGAAGTTTGGTGAAATCTTTATCTGATTGAGATAATGTTAAGTCTCTAAACATCTGTGTTTTGTTTCACTTTTTAAAAATTATGAAAACATGCTGATTTTAGTTTGAATGATTTTCAGGTAAAGCTGATTGAGTTTGATACGGTGGTTACCATTGAGATGTTCCAATGTCAGATGTAGAATCCACAGCACTAACTCACTTAGACAGATGTTTATTGCTTTCTCCTTGTTGTCTTTTTCAGCACCAAGATGTCCGGGGACGAGGAGGAAATCTTGTTTGATGATGTTTACGAAGTTTGTGAGACAATTGGAAAGTAAGTATTTGCTATTGTGATCCTTTGATTGTATTTAAAAAGATTTGCATCATAATCTTCAGAAACCTTGGATGTGTATTTACTGGGTGGTGGACTATGTAAATTAATGCTGCTGCTGTTTTCTGATAAAAATATTGACAAGAAAAAGTTTACATGGGATTTTGAATTTTGTTTGTTGACATTTTGTTCAGCAGCAGCAGCGAGAAGGCTTTTGAGCAACGTGGTCCTCAAATCGTCAAAGGCATATATATGCTACATGCTCTCGTAGGACGCGGCATTGACATAAAACATTCACATGGCATCAATCAACTTGAAGTTTTGTGTTTTTAGGTTACTTCTCAAAAAGTATAATTGCTGAGGCTTTTGTACTTGGATTACAGTTCAGATGATACATTACCTCACATTATCATTCGATGTTGTGGGAAATTGAAGGAAAGCTTTATTCTCATAGCAACGAATCAAAGGAGTAAAACTGAAAATAAGTTTTTTTTTCTTGCGATGGTGACATCAAACTTTTGCATTTAGCAGCAACATTCTGGTTTCATCTTCAGATTATTTCTGAAAAACAACAAGTGCTCAGGCATTCACGATACAAGTGGGTCATTAAATTTTAATCGTGTTCTTGCCGGGATGAAGGAGTGATAGCAGGACTTAAGGCATAACAAAGCCAATATTTCATCTTTGAAAAAAAAAAAAAAAAAAAAAACCCCAACATCTTGATGCTGTCAATGTTGTCCTCAATTGCGGGCATTGACTGACAAAGCGGACACAGCGAGACATCTCTTTCCTTTGGATTCTTGTTCCCTCTACATTGTCCATGTAATAAAAATTTCTGTTTTGTCAATCGGCAATTTTTTTATGTTTACATTGTCGGCACAGGCAGAAAACAATGTCAAACAAACCTCAAACTTGTAGTTAATGTAGCAGTGTAAGTTACAAAGATGTAACTGAAGACATAGTAGTGTTAACACAAAGATAATTGTGTACTAAGTCTATTCCGTCTTTTCGTATTGCAGAGTTATCTGCACTTGTGAGCAGGTATTGATTGTTACGTTACTTGATTGTGAGAGTAACATCATCAATTTTTGAGAAAACAACGTAATTTTCTCACACAAACCAATGACGTAACAATCAATACCTGCTCACAAGAGAAGATAACTCTGCAATACGCAAAGACAGAATAGGTTTTATGAATGAGTTTAGAACAGATTAGTACTAGCAGCTGGAGATTTTAAGGCTTTTTTTAGATCTGCTTGATTACAAGATCGTAAATAACTGCTATGAGAATATGTCAAACGTTCGTTACAGAATTTCAATGAAATACAAATACCTGTTAATAAGAGGTGATTAATTCACTGCTGCTAAAGAAAAAAACCCACAGCATTTCAGTATAAATGCATATTGCAAACTGTATGAAACAGTCTTTGTAGAACCACATTAAACATTTAAGGAGAGGACTTATATAGACTATGCCCAATTCCATAAGTACAATAAAATAGTCTGAAACAATTGAACATTTAGACATTGGCGTATGGTCACTTCCTGGATTTCACATCTAAAACACGTCTAAAACCACATCCATGCTCTGTTAATGTCATGATTCACTTACCGTTAATGTCATGATTCACTTACCGTTAATATCATGTTTCCCCTGATGAATGAACAGTGATATTAAACAGAATTCACGGTACATTAATGTTCCTGGGGTTCAGTTTATTCTGTCAACGACAAAATGAAAAGTTTCATTTAATTTAGATTCAAAATCATCACCATGAAACACCAAAGAGAATCTACAAATATATTAATTAGTTGGTCTGGAAAAGTATTGAATTTGAGATTAGACTTTACAACATTTACAAGGCCTTGTATATACATAGCTGGGTAAGAGAAAGGTTCCTTCATTCTATATTGGGAAAGTCTACAAGTATTATGCTACCTTTCCAAGCTTTTAAAATCAAGTTATTGACAGTTCCACTCCTAACAGTATACACATGTGACAGGACGTATCAATGATGGAAGATTTAGTTTTCAAATCAATTCATGTTTTTTCTCAATCTTGGCAATTAGCCGAACCCTCCTAGACATACACTTTATCTCCTGGGAAAAGGGCATTTCAGTATAAATACATATTGTTTTCCCGTATAAGCCAGTTTGGCCAAATTCAATGTCTTTGGGAAGCTATAGTCAAAGGAATTCTTATCTGTTTTATAATATCTTTTAAAATAATGGAATTATGAGCTTATCATAAAGTATAACATTTTGTAGGTTACTATTTAAAGAATCAACACCCTAGTAAGGTACTAGTTGCTTCTAGTGACTTTGTAAGGAGAATTTCTCTTAACCTCATTTGGTAGATAATTGTCAGACTATTCGGCCATTAGGTCCCAGGTTTGGTCCATAGCTGAGGCCCTGAATAGACCTCGGTTGTGTTCATGAGATCGGATATAAATAAAAACCAGACGATGTAAGTCAAATATCTGGTAAATGCCATTTTCTTTAAAGAAAACAATTCCCTGCTCTAAAGGCATGATTGGAGTTTTTCAATATGAACAATATTTGATGCAAGATATGATGTCACAATGCATGTGTGATGTCAAAAACTATTGTTAGGTCATGGTGTTATTTAACACAAAGTATTTCATGGTCTTGTTGTTTTGGATACTTGAAGCACTCTTTGTGTTTTATCAGATGATAAGGAACATCAAGTCGAATGAAATGAGCCATGTAGCTCAGTGTTGGCCTGTGTGTGTGAGGTCAGAGGTCAAAATTTACCAGACTCTTGCATGTCGGAGATATACATCATGCAATCACTCAGAGGCCGAGTGCCTTCTGGGGCCAATTCCAGCCACACAGGAGCTAGCTGGATCCTGTCTCTTACCAGATCACCTTTTATTGGGCTTAATGGTGCATTTATGGACATATTACTTCTATGGTTTTAGCCTGTGGCTGTCAAAGAATACAAACGAGGTTACACAACCAGTCTTCAACTCTTAGCAATCCTGTTGTAGGAGGCGCTATTACTGATGCAATGATTGGATCTACAGGGACCTGTTTATAATATGTAGGTGTTGGGATGAAGATTTCAAATACTTTCCCAAGTGAATGCATTTAATTGTGATGTCACCAGGGTGATATGACTTACAATGTAAGAGACAATGCTTCTTAAATGATAATTTCACCATGATAATATGACCAACATTGTAACGTTGCTGTCACCATGGCATGTGATGTAATTCATTTCCTTGTCATGTCACCATGCTTATAAAATCTCCTAGAATTGTGTTTAAAATCACCATGGGAATATGCCAAAATTAACGTTTTATTGACATCATATTACATGACATACGATTGAATTCAATAACATCATGACATACTCGTATGAAAAATGTCTTGCATGAATTTACCCTGAAGAACAAAACAACACTATGATTGCTTGTCAGTGAAGCATTGTCACGTGAGCCAGCGTCTCCAATTTACCGAGATGTGATAAGTATCAACCTACTTGTTGTATTGTTAGGAGGAGAAAGATCAGCGGAATTCTACGGAGTCAAGGCAGACAATAGGAAATTGATTTCTTACATTTGAATACATGAATACACAAAGAAGTTTTGGGTGCCATTGTTACAGTACATGCAATGTTGGACTGGAGTGGGAATTCCCTGTCCCGTCTTGTGTTACCATGACAACACGAAGGAGTCGCCCGTCATTGTGAGCGTACATTAACAACCGGACAGGAAGCCAGTGTCTACACCCATCAGTTGACATGAAGATTCAGACTGCCACTTCTACTTGTTTTGCTGGTTTTTTGTCATTATTCATTCTAAATTTCTTGGATCCAGAACTTATTTTTAGATTGTTTTTCAGATTTCTTACAGATTACGTAAAGTTTAGATCAGATTAAAATTCACTAGAATTTTAAGTTACTAAAGATAATCTGCTGTATAGCAGATATTTCTGTATAAAGGTATTGGCGAAGTAAAAATACAATCTCGATAATCTGCTGCGATATCTTTGACCTAAAGGTATGTTTTATTCCATATAATCAGGAATCGTTGATTTTCGGTCTGATATCACTTGCAGGAAAGTGTCATTGTTCATATTCTTTTGAGATGAATTCTTTTGAAATAATAGACAAATGACCGGCCAGAAATTAGTCATGTGACACATTTGTTGTCAGTGATTGGTGACTGGTAGGCAAGATTTGTAAGGCGGCCATTGTCTGTAGAAATGGTTTGTGACCATGGATGTAATTAGTACCTGCCAACCTAGTTGTTTTGGCTGTGTTTGGCGATGAGGTGATGAAGTGTTGGTCCAGTAGACTGATCGCAGTCACTATGATCACCATTAGATTACATACTAACTGGGGCCCTCAGCTCAGCCCTAAATAGTCTAAGGCCAAGTGGATAAAATGTAAGGCCAAATCAATATAGTCTAAGGCCAAGGTAAAAGTTCATATCCAAGTCCCAGATGGTCTTAGGCCAAGCACATCAAATTAAGGCCAAGTCAATTAAGTCTAAGGACAATGAATTCTGAGATGAATTAATGTAAATGAAGTCATATTCCAAGCAAATAAAGGTTCCAATCCAAGTCTTACACCAAATCGGTTAAGTATAGGCCAAGGCACTAAGTCCAAATAGTTCAGATAGGCATAAATACTAGTTAAAAAAAAATTCATGTGTTCAGAATTGTTATAACGACACTTCAAATCGTTCTTATGTTGCTGGTTTTCCAGAAATTCATCCTAGTGAGGTACGCCTGATAACCCCCGGAATCAGCTTTATTTTGAACTGATATTTTTGTTTTATTTTGAGGATAGAAGGTTTGATTAGTTCTAGCTGTGCAGAACGCATGGATTTAATGTGCTGTAGCTTCAGTGAGTCGGACATACAAAGGATATATTTTTTCAAAATTCAATGAAAAACTATAGAGCTTTAAAGGCTGGCATGCTGGAGTACTTGGACAGCTCTTTTCATCTGTTGCTTAAAGTTAGCAGGCCTCCAGAGAGAAGAAAAGTCAATAAACGTCAAATTACTCTGGATATTTTTAAGTGTGTCTCTTTTCTTCGGCTGGTTGTAAATCAGATCTGACATTCAGAATCAGATATAAATTAAGAGACTATGTCCTACACAGTTAAACCCTGGTCGTCCTTAGATGTAGAAATATCATGGTTACTTTAGACAAGATGAACACAAACGATTTACATAAGAATACATTTACCTACATCATTTCCCTCTGACACCCTAATTATAAAAAGTATTAATATACCTCTACTTTATTTACTCTATATAAAAGTAATTGGTTAAATCAAATATATCCCCACTTTCACCTGGCTGTGTTTTAGTCCTGTGTGTTAGTCTGGGAACTAAAACACACCTACACTCGGGTGTTTCCGCCTAGCCAATCAGACGAGAGGTTGGCGGAGCTTGCTACCGAACTTGGAAGCAACGCGCGAGGTGGGTGGAGCTTGCTACTGAACTCGGAAGCATTCAGCTGTTTTGCCATCAAACCGGTAGTTGGGACGTGAAGCTATACAGCTTATGGTTTACAAATATTTTCTAGTTAAAACTGTCTCTCCAGTGTGTATCGGTATAACAAAACGGTTAAAGTATGGGATTGAGGGATATATCAAGTTTCTGTATACCAGCCACTTCCTACTGACTTGGCCAGGGAGAATTTCCAGTATTTAGCTGATGAGTACAGCACCGGACTGGTGAACTAGGGTCCTGGGTTCGATCTCTTGTGGTGGTATGGAAAAATTACATTGGCACCCACATAGGGACCCAGGAAATGTTGACAAAAATTGCTGTTAACCCTAGAAACACTGAGATTGAGTTGTCTCCTGGAAACATAGTATATCACCCTGGTAAAGTACAAGCTTTTTCCTTCTGTAGGACAGTTTATCCTTAGCTCATTTAGTAGGACAGTTTATCCTTAGCTCATTTTGTAGGACAGTTTATCCTTAGCTCATTTGGTAGGACAGTTTATCCTTAGCTCATTTGGTAGATCATCACACTAGTAAACCAGAGGTCCTGGGTTCAATCTCAAGCTGAGGCGGCTTTGCATTAAAAAACAACAACTGGAAAACAAAGCATGAATTCTAGGGTTTTGAAATAATCCTTAACAGGAAAAAGATGCTTAACTCATTCACCCCTACATATTTAAACTGGAATTGCTCAGTCTTTGATTTGGTAAGGTTCAAATGTGACTTTAGGGGTGAATGGGTTAATTAAAGTGTCAAAATATTTCTAGATCTGGCTTTAGAAAATTCAATTTTGAAATTCCCTTTTCAACAGATAAATGCACATACAGCCGATGATTCCCTTGACAATTTAAATACTATGTAATCTAAGCTGTGTAGTTACATTGACTCCCATGAATTAACAGTCATTTGGGAGGGTGAAAAAGGCCAAATTCATGCACAGGGAACATTTCCCAGTATGACAATAATGTCATCCGCCTGATTAACTTGTTATGGAGAGAATTACATGATACCTGCATGGCTCCATGTATTTACTGCATTTTCCTGGGAACTACTACCTGGGGGTAGCCCGCTGGAGTAAAATATAGTATTTTGTAAAAATATTACCAGATAGCCGTCTCTGACAGATAACAATACTTGAGGGTAATGCATTAAATCAACTTCTATATGAAGGGGTAGTATATATGTACTGGTGTACTGATACCTGTCTCTGTCTAACCAAACACCACGGTGTGCCTCTGGAGATGTTTAGATTGGTGTGCTTTAATTGTGCTTTAGGTTCTATAAACAGCTACGGTCATTTAAGAATGAGTCAGGTTTTGGTGTCGGAGGAAAACCGGGGTACCTAGAGAAAAACCATTGACCTGCGGCCTATACATGTTGACTGCCCCACGTAGGCTCTGAACCAGCAACTTTGTGGTGGAAGGCTGGTGATCGTAGACGGTTGAACCCCTTAACCATTTGGCCACCACGGCTTCCCTCTGGAGATGAAATCCTAAATTGTATCTGATGTAAATTCTAAATTGGTTTATGTGATAAAATTGTGTAAAATTCTTCTTTTTTATTAGCCTCCATCTGGAAATTATGCAAACAAGGAAAAAATAAAGCTCATTGCCCACATTAACCGTTAGCCTGTGCTTCTCCAGATAGCCCATAAAAGTTTTTTTTCAGATGTATAAACATAGCATAGCCCATGGGATAGATAATGTTGGAAATTTTGATTCCATTGTATGAATGACTACACAGCTGATTAACTGATTACCCTGTGGCCAGTTTCCCAGTGCGTGCCTACATGTGAATCCCCATTAGGAGAAATACTAAAGTGTATGAAGAGCGGCGGGGGGAGTTGTTAATGGAATGTTTTATTAATCTCAAAAATATTGTTTGGAGGTGACCTCAGTTTTCGGTAAACTTTGCAACCCCGCCTAGCCCTGCAATCACTGCTGTTTTAGACCCTAGGCCTAAACCAATGTATAGATCCCAGTACTAGCATCATCACACGACTGACAATAATCTGAACGGCCAATCAACCACATAATTGGAGATGGAATTAGAATGGCTCGAATTAGAATCGGTTTGTATAGAAGATATAACTAGATCAGCCACCGCTCTGTGTGGTATTGGTACGGGAGTAGTGTTCACCTGCAATTGGATCTAAAATTGTCTGTGGAACCTCATAATTGATCTAAAAAATAACTGGGGAGGAACTTATTTATAGAAATCTATCGATGTTGTCACCAAAAGAATCTAAGTAATGATTATATGTAAGGAGCTTTTCTGTATAGAATCATAGTATAGAATTAATACATATCATTGTCGTATAGAATTAATACATAACATTGTCGTATAGAATTGATACAGATCATTGTCGTCTAGAAGTAATACAGATCATTGGCGTATAGAATTAATACGATAATGATACGTATTACTTCTATACGGCAGGGATATGTATTAATTATATACCTCAATGATATGTATTAATCCTAACAGGACAATGATATGTATCAATTCTATATGACAACGATATGTATTAATTCTATACCACATCATTGTCGTATAGCATTAATACACATCATTGTCGTATAGACTTACTAAATATCATAGTCGTATAGAATTAATACAGATCATTGTCGTCTAGAAGTAATACAGATCATTGGCGTATAGAATTAATATGTATCATTGACGTATAGAATTATAACGTATCATTGTCGGATAGAATGAATACATATCATTGTGGTATAGAATTAATATGTAGCTTCGTCGCATATAATCAATATGTATCATTGTGGTATATAATTAATACATATCCCTGCCGTATAGAAGTAATACGTATCATTATCGTATAGAATTATACCAGATCATTGTCGTATAGCATTAATACACATCATTGTCGTATAGACTTACTAAATATCATAGTCGTATAGAATTAATACATCTAATTGTCATATAGAATTGATACAGATCATTGTCGTCTAGAAGTAATACAGATCATTGTCGTATATAATTAATACATATCAGTGTCGTATAGAATTAATACGATAATGATACGTATTACTTCTATACGGCAGGGATATGTATTAATTATATACGACAATGATCTGGTATAATTCTATACGATAATGATATGTATTAAATCTATACGACAATGATACATATTGATTATATGCGACGAAGCTACATATTAATTCTATACCACAATGATACATATTGATTATATGCGACGAAGCTACATATTAATTCTATACGACTATGATATTTAGTAAGTCTATACGACAATGACATGTTATAATTCTATACGTCAATGATACATATTAATTCTATACGCCAATGATCTGTATTAATTCTATACTACAATGATATGTATTAATCCTAACAGGACAATGATATGTATTCATTCTATCCGACAATGATACGTTATAATTCTATACGACAGTGATATGTTATAATTCTATACGTCAATGATACATATTAATTCTATACCACATCATTGTCGTATAGAATTAATACATATCATTGTCGCATAGAATTAATACATATCATTGTGGTATATAATTAATACATATCATTGTCGTATAGAATTAATACGTATCATTATCGTATAGAATTATAACATATCATTGTCGTATAGAATTAATACATATCATTGTCGTATATGAAGAGGTTCGGTGATACATTGTGGAGGGTGTATAATAAAGACAGAAGAGAAAAGGAAAACGGGGCTTTGCAATATTTATGTAAATAGGAAAGCAGGGGCCTTGCAATATGTGACTGGTTTCCATTAGCCAATGTTTGTCAACAAAAGTGTAACAGGAGAAGAAAGAAAAATGCACGGCCAGACTGGGATTCAAACTGGGGACCCTCCAAACTCTGGATGGACACTTGAACCAATTGAGCTACCTGGTCACTGGCGATCGACTCAGTCCACTACAGTCCTCCCCCTTTCTTCCAAGTCTTCCTGCAAAGCCATCACTATTTACAACCCAGGTTCAGGTATCCCCTAGCCAAGCATTCACCCACTACTTGAAACAAGGGTTGTCACAGGCACCACCCTAACAGGAGAAGAAAGAGAAATAAAAGGTACAGACCGGGATTCGTACACAGGACTCTCCCAACTCTAGACAGATGCTCTACCAATTGAGCTACCTGGTTGCCGACAATTGACCCAGTCAAGTTCTGTTACAATCCTCCCTCCTTTTTCTGACTTTTTGACCCTAAACACATCACTATTTACAACCCAGGTTCAAGTATCTCTTTGCCAAGCATTCACACAGTCCTTGAAGCAAGGGTTGGTCGCACACACCACTGTTATAGGAGAAAGAGATATGCATGGCCAGCCCGGGATTCCAGGACCCTTTGAACTCTAGATAGATGCTCTACCAGTTGAGCCACCTGGTTGCCCCCGCATTACCCCAGTTCAGTTCTGCTACATAAGTAATATCAAATTTTGACAAGTCATTTGTGTCAATGGTATGTAGAACCACTATTCTCCTCCAGTAGACCCAGATATCCACACTTGCAGTCAGGGAAAGATATCTTCTTCTCTCATTTCCGTGTGTAAGATAAAGATGTCCAAGGTAAGAAAGGTGTTTCTCACATACTTCACAGGGTGATCCCGTTGTTGCTAGGGAAAAGATAACTCTATCTTACACAGGGTAGGGAAAGACAGCTGACATGCGCTATGACATCATAATTTAAGGAATGATTTTAACGCGATTCATTCAATATGTCCATAAACCCGTTGTTGTTATGACCTCATAAATGTTGAAAAAATAAATATCATTCCTTATATTTACATTGACGAATCCTTTCAGTGGATCGATATAACAACAAATAAAACAAATAAACAGGGTTTGTTCCTGCTTATACATGGGTGCAACGCAGTGGCGAGAACAGTGTTTTTTCGCGGGGAAATGTGACACTATCGTGAGAGATCTTAGCAACCGTCAACAACAATAACCGCAACAAAATGTAGTTCCATATTCAATGTTTATTTGTAGCACAGGACACGTGAATACGTGGATATTTCACAAAGCACAGTTCAATAATATTTTAAGATGTAAGAATTAAGCATCTAGGTCGGTCGTTCCGAGTGAGTAGTTTTTGTAGTGTATTACTACGCAGTGTGATCAGGTTACTATCAGTTCCCACGTGCTGAGATTCTATGAACACCTGTGTTATGCATTTATGAATGTAATTTTTGTCAATGGGTCTAAGCATACAGAATGTAAATATAATGGATTGATTTTATTGTTTCCGTGATGTCATACAATTGTTGTGAATGGGGAATCATCCGTCTCAACCCTAGGGCTTTGGGGTTTGCCGGAAGTATAAGATCAATGTATGTCCTAAAAATAATCACGCATGGGTCTGTTCCATAGATAGGGATATCTCAACCCTTGTGTAAGAGTTTGGCTGGCCAGCACTCGGCAAGCCTCGTGCTGACCAGCCAAACTCTTACACTCGGGTTGAGTTATCCCTGTCCACGGAACAGACCCATGTAAGATTCTATTAGTGTGTAATATCTTACACCCCGTTTCTTGTCACGTGACATCACAATTACTCAACAATGATGTGACGTCACAAATTCGGAAAAGTCTGATATCGCAATGCAGAAAAGGCGACGTGATGACAATAAAACCTTTTACAATATATCGACCGTACACTTTAGAAAGATGAGATTAGGTTTTCTTTGCAAACAAAATGAGGTATACTAAATCTTGCTGACTGATTCGTTTTCGTCAAAAAAAAGATCCAGGGATAAGTTGATATTTTCGAAATGATAGCCAGTCCAAACCCATTTTCATTGTTTCTGAACTTATTCTGGTAGTTTGAATGAGTTAACCCTTTCACCACTGTAGACCATAATGGGCTCATCCAGATCAATGCATGATAGAGTCTACTAAAGTTACATGGGGGTGAAAGGGTTAAAAATACTTCATCAAGCCCTCAGGTTTTACCAAATTTGAAAACACCTTGGGTGGAATTTCGCTATCCTACACCCGAGGACATGTAAGAGTCTTATAGTCTTATCCTAGGGTAAGGAGGTGGGGATTTCCCCCGCCAAACAATTGCATGACGTCACAGCTATAATGCAATGCAGTCACGTCAACAAAACGCTGATCATAAAAGGTAACTCCAATTTGCTGGAAATTATGAAACCAGCATTTACTTATGATGTAACCAACACTTGTATTTGACGTGCGAGAAAGATAATCATTCCCCACTTAAGGAGTAAGACAGAAAAATCTTAACTCTCAGTGTAAGATTATTAAAGGTTTGGCCCTCGATAAAGCCTTGGCTAGACATTTAAGAATGTTATCCCTTGGATTGAGATTTTTTGGTCTTATCCCTTAGGTGGGGAAAGATAGTGTTAGTCCAGCGGAAGATTTCAATAGTCTCGGACTATTGGCTAACCCTCATTGTGAAGGTCTGATTTATGTTAAACTTAAATGTACTAGTAAGCAAGTTCCTTACAAAGTTGAGGAGACTCATTGATTTTACTGTTTATCTGCTTCTTGTCTCCCTAACTCTCGTTAACTTGTCTGATTCTTTTCTGAAAAAACTATCGGCCAGGTTCTAATAAAATTTCACATGACTATTGATGGGCATGTGTTGATGTGCGGGGTGGAGGTATAGGGGATGAAGGCATTTACTGTATACAATCCAGGACAGTGGTGGAGGGGAGGTAACTCTTACTGACTTCAAGATTAAATTGTGTTGCCTAATTACATTATGGCAAAACTCCAGAGACTTGTGTTTTATTTACACACAGAAATCGAAACTAAAACATATTAGCCAACTGAACATTTTTGAACGTAATTTTTTTTTAAATTAACATGCTAAATCAGAAACCTGCTATCAAAAGTTAAGTTCTTATCATCAAGTACAACATGAATGAACATCATAAACAGATAGAATTGATAAATACAGACAATCACTGAGGCATTTAGGGCCATAAAGACATCTTTCTGACAAGATCTTGGTGAAAATAATAATTTATTTTTCAACGGAAAAAATCTACCTGCAAAACTTTGTGATTGAGGCATCTTTTTACCAGCATAATTTCTAAGTAGGCAGGCATGTTACTACATGTAGTAGATATGTGTTAGATTTCAACCTTGACATAGATACAACTGTGCTTTATATGGATATGTATCTATAACACACACTGTCCTGGTCGTTACCTGTAGAGCAAATTCCATACGAAGAGCTTTTATTTTTACTTGGGTATTCAGAATGTTTATCTTGTGTAAGAAAGATAACTCCATCAGCACTACTGGCAAAATCTTACTGCTTATTTCTCTTGGCTGAAATGCCTATTGATTAATACTATAAATCACAAATCATTCCTGTGGTCATCATCTGTTGTGTATGGTTGAGGTGAACATTTTCTTACAATGGTTGACAATGACATGGAGGAGAAAATAGTTAATTGATGCAGCTGTTACAGAATCAGGTCAATAAACAGTGTGTAAGTTAAATTAATAGTGACCTGTACACATTTAATGTCTAGATGGTCCTTTTCTCAGTTTTGTCAGTGTCAGGAATGTTTATTTCTGTAATTTGTTGGAGAAAAGGATTAAATACAGTATTTATTACAGCACATTTGATCAGTATTCAGTGTGATACCACTTAACCCTGAGAAATAATATGTTTATCATAATCTTTCATTTCTTGATTTAAACTGAAGGATCTGTATGTGCTACCTTGTGGATGACACAAGCAGACTAGTTTGATCCTTTGATATACATCAAGAGAATGGTGCAGCAGGGTAATGGTAAAATTGACCAGCTTTGATGTTGGGTTCGGGTCCTTCTGTCCTCGTCACAGGACAGGTATCAGCTTATACGCTAGCAATCACTCAGTTCTTTTCCCCTGAAACCAATTAAAAAGCTAACCACGTGATTTATTCATGACATATTCCAGGGGTGTAGAAGTCCTCTGGAATTTTGATGATGTGTGTAAGGTAACATGTAAGGAAAGGGAGATCACTCTTTAATACTGCAGCATGATCTTAAACAATTTGTTTTACAAATCCTGAATTCAGTTTTTTTATTTGCTTTCTCATATTGCTTCAGTTTATGATTCCAAACACGTGCAGTTTTTATCCTGAAGGTCCTTGATAAGGTGAGTATGTCGGTCTGCTATCAGGGGTTTTCAATTTCACATCACAGGGTCACAGAGTTCCCTCTTGGTACTTTCAACCACAGTGAAGGCAGTCCTGTTTAACATTATTGTCCACTGACTTCATAACACTGTCAGCAAACCTAAACAAATGAAAATGAAAACAGACAGAAACTCTAGTGTTAATCTCCACTGCATGGTACAGCCAGAATCGGGGGATATCATGTAATTGTAAGTCTTTATCTTGTCGCTTACTTGATTAACCTATCTTACCAGAATGGTGTATTAATCCAGGGGTGTGATTCTTCCTCTTGTCAGAGGATTTCCTCTTTACTTATGATTTTTTCGTTGATTTTGAAAATTTCCCATGCAGATTCAAAGAGAAGATGTCTTCTTCCTGAAAGACAAAAGAGAACCCTTTATTCTAAATGGTGGGTTGTAGCACATCGGTTGTCTCCTGTGATTGTTTAGTGTGATACTAGTAAGTTTCCTACAATGTTACCAGGTAATGACCAAGTGGTTTATGACATTGTTGACTAGGTTGTTTACGGTCGTTATAGACAATGGGGTTTATATGTAGCTCAAAGTAATGTTTCTCACAATGTTGCAGACAATATTGCTTACAGTATCATAATGTTGCTTACAAAGTAACATGTGAGGTTTCTTATGATATTTCCTACAAGTACTTGTCACCCTGGTAAAATACTAGCCGATTCTTACCAACTTGGATTTCTCTTTACCTCATTCAGTAGAATGTAAGACTTATATTATAAACCGTAGCTCCCAGGTTTGGCCCTGGTGGAGGCATAGAAAGAAAATAACTTTTATTCAAGTTTTCAAACATGGTTCCAGAATAAATTCCCATTAAATTCTGAAGTGTATAACAGTATAACCGTTAAATCATCAGGCTATGTAGAACATTGTTTGTTTCCGTAATTCCTGTAACTGTTTAGATAATATCTGTATAGTATTAATTGGTAATGCTTATATTTGTTTGTGCTTACATGTAGAATGGAATTAGTGACAGATGGCAGTAAACTATATAGGCTGTACAGATTATGTGTAATCATCTCTCGAGACCTCCTCCAAAACAAACATCTTGATTCAGATAAAAAAGGGCACCTAGATAACTGAAACCTGCCAGAAATCCAAAAATCATCCATTGTTCTATTTATTAATTTTTATAACAACATAATAAAGTTCTTGAAAAAACATGCTTTGTTTTGTTACATTTGAATATCTGAATTGATTAAAATGCTAAAATGAAACAATCAATTTATTGAAAGCCAGGCTGATGAAATCCAAGTTTTCAAGTTGTATAAGATTACAATTATGATCAATATTAAAATTTGATTAAAATATCAATTTGTCATAAATCCAAGGGGTCACAACTTGATAAAACGTTTGAAAATTTACTTCTTTAAGATATGAAGCTAACATGTCAATCTAACAATGTTGTACAGCTAATGCTGCCACTAGTTACAAAAAGTCTTGTTAGATTAACAAGGTATTTACAAGAAGAAATGGTGGTTTATGTTAAAAGGAACAAAAGAGTCAAATTCATAATGACAACTAATTAGTAAGGATAAACCATATTCATCATGAGAGAAGAAACACAAAATGGGACAGGTTGGTCTCATTTGTAAAGTATTTCAGATTTTAAAATTGGGATATTGCTACTAGGTAAACTGATGAACCTCTGAGTTTCTGGGATTGTGTCTTGTTTTCAGTGCACGGATGGCTGTCGGGGACCTGTTATTAGAAAGGAAGATTATGTAATCAGTTTTGACAGCTAAGAAAATTAAATAAAACTCCTACAGGAATTGTCTCTGATGAATCTGAAATAGCTGGAGAAGAACATGTATACTTTAGAGGTTCTGTATATATCACAATATAAAACGTAGGTAGGGTTATATAAAAGTCATTTAGATTATCCATCCATATGTCAAGACCGTTAACGAACATTTCTTAAGTTGTAGAAATTCCTGGATTTAAATTGTAGCCTGACATCCCAGGCCTAGTGGACTGCTAGTTCAGACTTCTTTGTTTAAAAAACTAACTTGTCCTGGGCTCATGAAAAAAAGTTTTGGGGCTTGCTGGCCTCCTACAGGGTCCCTTTGAACACCACTGGGCCTCTTAAGTTTGGGGGGCTTGCTGGCCTCCTTCAGGGTCCCTTTGAACACGACTGGGCCTATTAAGTTTCGGGGGCTTGCTAGCCTCCTTCAGGGTCCCTTTGAACACCACTGCGCCTATTAAGTTTCGGGGGCTTGCTGGCCTCCTTCAGGCTCCCTTTGAACACCACTGGTTCTATGAAGTTTCGGGGGCTTGCTGGCCTCCTACAGGGTCCATTGGAACACCACTGGGCCTATTAAGTTTCGGGGGCTTTGCTGGCCTCCTACAGGGTCCATTTGAACCCCACTGGGCCTATTAAGTTTCGGGGGCTTGCTGGCCTCCTTCAGGCTCCCTTTGAACACCACTGGTTCTATGAAGTTTCGGGGGCTTGCTGGCCTCCTACAGGGTCCCTTTGAACCCCACTGGGCCTATTAAGTTTTGGGGGCTTCCTGGCCTCCTACAGGGTCCCTTTGAACACCCCGGGCCCATTTAGTTTCGGGGGCTTGCTGGCCTCCTACAGGGTCCCTTTGAACCCCACTGGGCCTATTAAGTTTTGGGGGCTTCCTGGCCTCCTACAGGGTCCCTTTGAACACCCTGGGCCTATTAAGGTTCGGGGGCTTGCTGGCCTCCTACAGGGTCCCTTTGAAGACCACTGGGCCTATTAAGTTTGGGGGGCTTGCTGGCCTCCTTCAGGGTCCCTTTGAACACGACTGCGCCTATTAAGTTTCGGGGGCTTGCTGGCCTCCTATAGGGTCCCTTTGAACATCACTGGGCCTATTAAGTTTCGGGGGCTTGCTGGGCTCCTACAGGGTCCCTTTGAACACCACTGAGCCTATTAAGTTTTGGGGGCTTGCTGGCCTCCTACAGGGTCCCTTTGAAGACCACTGGGCCTATTAAGTTTGGGGGGCTTGCTGGCCTCCTTCAGGGTCCCTTTGAACACCACTGCGCCTATTAAGTTTCGGGGGCTTGCTGGCCTCCTGCAGGGTCCCTTTGAACACCACTGGGCCTATTTAGTTTCGGGGGCTTGCTGGCCTCCTTCAGGCTCCCTTTGAACACCACTGGTTCTATGAAGTTTCGGGGGCTTGCTGGCCTCCTACAAGGTCCCTTTGAACACCACTGGGCCTATTAAGTTTCGGGGGCTTGCTGGCCTCCTTCAGGGTCCCTTTGAACACCACTGGTTCTATGAAGTTTCGGGGGCTTGCTGGCCTCCTACAGGGTCCCTTTGAACACCACTGGGCCTATTAAGTTTTGGGGGCTTGCTGGCCTCCTACAGGGTCCCTTTGAACACGACTGCGCCTATTAAGTTTCGGGGGCTTGCTGGCCTCCTACAGGGTCCCTTTGAACACCACTGGGCCTATTAGTTTTGGGGGCTTGCTGGCCTCCTTCAGGGTCCCTTTGAACACCACTGGGCCTATTAGTTTTGGGGGCTTGCTGGCCTCCTACCACTGGGCCTTGAATTATGCTTGAATTTAACATGCCTGTACTTTCAGACTCACACTTTTGCCAATTATTTGTTAGGTCACCAGGTTGGAATGACCAGGATGAGTTCATGCCATGGCGTCCACTGTCCTTCCGTCATCTGCCCATCTTCCATCAACTTCCCTTAATCAACTTCATCTTTGAACTGCTGTTTGGAATTTCACTGAAATCCGTCCTGATGACACATAAGTTAAATAGAATTATAATCTGTAAATTGCCCTGATGTGGCCCTCCCTGAACAAAACCAGTCAGTAGGTAGTAGAGCAGTATTATTGGAGATTGTCAGGCCGTGTTGTAATAGTATTCCTCTCTTTTTGTCTCCATTTTGTATTAAAATTCATAAAAATAATGGGGGCTTTCAGAAATTTTCTTATTGCTTGTGGAAAAATCGCTAGTTGACAAATTCTATAATTATACAGCAGTGAATAATAGTGTCTTTCTTTACTTAACTCATTCACCCCTGCAATTTCATAATGAACTATTCCAACCTTTGAATTGGAAGAGCTCAAATGTGTCTTCAGGGGTGAAGGAGTTAAAAACTACCTGCTTGTCTTGACCTTTAACCTCTATAAAATGAACGCTGAAGATGTAAATATTGAACTAATCACCATCTAAATAACATAAGTTGATATGCCAAGAAGTAATTTGCTGAAAGTTTAGTGTGAGAGTTATTGAGAGCAGGGTGATTACGTATCATAGATGTGATAAAGATAATTTAATTTTCTTTTACCGTGCTATTTTGGTATTTATGAATAATTAACTGTCCGATGGCATATTCTCCCTCGTGCTGTATGTTTATTGAGGAGATTGATTGAACAAGTTCCTAGACAGAGTTGTTATTGATTATATACCCTACTCAATGCAATGCTCTTTCTCAGTAAATGCTTCTGTTTGCTCAAAGTCAAATTGAATGCTTACTCTCAGTGAAAAGTGTTTACTCAAAGGTCAAATCTAACATTTGTTCTCAGTCAAAGAGCAATGGAACTGTTATTTTCAGCAAAGAGTTTCAGTTGCTCAAAGGTTGGTAGAATATTCATTATCAGCCATGGGTGTTGTTTCCTCAAAGGTCAAATGGGCAATTCATTTTTCAAACAAGAGTTCTATTTCATGAAATTTCAATGCAATATTCATTCTTAGTCAAGATTTCTATTTTTTTGAAGGTTAATGGAACACTCATTCTCATCAATGAATACCATTTACTCAGGGGCTAATGAAACACTTATTCTCATCAATGAATTCCATTTACTCAGGGGCTGATGAAACACTCATTCTCATCAATGAATTCCATTTACTCAGGGGCTGATGAAACACTCATTCTCATCAAAGATTCCCATTTACTCAGGGGCTGATGAAACACTCATTCTCGGCCAAGAATTCTTTTTTGCTCAAAGTCAATGGAATACTCATTTTAGTCAGGATTTCTTTTTCTTTATAGGTAAGTGGAGCACTCATTCTCTTCCAAGAATTCCATTTGCTCAAGGTGGATGGAATACTTTTTTCTCAGCCAAGAATCCATTTGCTCGGTAGAGAGTTTTGTTTGCTAAAAGGTCAATGGAACACTCATTCTCAGTCAATAGTTCTTTTTTGATTGAAGGTCAAATGTCAAATGGGAAGGTCATTCTCAGTTAAGGGTGTTTGTTTGCCCTTAGGCTGCTACATTGATTTCTATGTAAAGGGACGCCACTGCTGAATTAATTATTGAAATATAAACTAATTTACTTAATTTTTCAAATGCGCATAACTTGAAAAATATTTGTTATATGTGAATAAAAGTTACATGAAAATTGTTCGTTATTGTCTCTAGTTTAACGTTTACGATTCTAAAGTTGCTTCAGTATTTACCTGTACAGGTGGTAATAAAGGTAAGAAAAGGTGAAACTTTTAATTAATCGGATTTAAGCACCAGAAAGATCATTTTAAAATTGTTTTTGTCAGCAAATGTGATTGGAAAATGATAACAGAGATTATAACCTTCATTTATGACATAAGACGCTGTACATTTACACAGAGATTCTCAGGTAAAAAGGTCAGGTATTTCATCAAGAATTGCATGCGATTTGCTACAGGTTTGAGGTCGTCATTCAATATATTTATTGTCACAGTCGGCATATAGATATATCTTAGCTACAGTCTAGTTTATGATTAAATCATCGATAAATAGTTTGAAGAAATCAATCGGCTCAACAACTGCGACCTGTATCGTACAGGTAACCAGTGCAACAAATAGAGCATAGTGAGATGTGCTCTCTCTTTAGAGTACGAGTAACTAGCCGTGCTGCAGTGTTCTGGACCCTCTGCAGACAACCAGTTAGTTTGTCAGATATACCACAGAGCAGGGCGTTACCATAATCGAACCGAGAGGTAACAAGTGAATGCAACAAAGACTTGCATACATCTGCAGTTAAAAACTGCCGAATACAGCCGATGTTCCTGATCTGGTAGTAACAGGATTTGGCAATAGCGTTCACTTGTTTCTCCATGTTCAGTGAACTATCAAAGTATACCCCTAGGTTTTTAACAGCTGGAACAGTCTCAATAGTTCTGGCACCGACCTTGAGCTGGAGAGCCATTGTTTGCTGACACTTTGGGGAAAAGACGATTAGTTCTGTCTTTTCCTGATTAAGCTTAAGCATGTTGGCGTTCATCCAGCACAGCTCTGCACTTGTTATCCAATGCAGAAGCTATATCATTATGTAGATATAGGAGGGCCGTCTCAGTAGAGTGTCCCATGCGGTAGGCCGATTGCATGTTGTCATGGAGACTGTTTGCATGGAGACGAACCTCTAAACGCCGGGACACAACCTTCTCCAAGATCTTAGACAACTCCTCCTTGTCCATTCCAGGCTTCTTTAACAATGGTCTGACATGTGCCTTCTTGAAACATTATGGAACCTTTGACTCAGCCAATGATTTGTTCATGATTGCGGTAATCAAAGGAAGCAGTGCTTCAAGACATTGCTTTAATAGGTCTGTAGGCAGTGGATCAAGCTCACAGGACTTTGATTGCGAGGTCATGGTAATGTTGCGCAACTCGTCCTGGGTCAAACCATGTCAAACCCTTTAAAACCTTTATTATCATCGTAGGTGACGCTGGAGAATAAATGTTTACCATCATATTCATCATTTCATTCTACACGTCCGCCATTTTTATGACTTTTTTACGATTTGAAATTCTCTCGCACGCTTTGGTTATTACTAGGGTACATTTCTGGGAATATCGAAAGTAATGACAAAACAACCAATCAGAAGCCTTGTACTATACACTTTCGGGTTTGGTATAGCAACAGTCCGCTTTCACACTTCCTGTTTACTGATCAAAAACCTACAGACCGAGCGCCACTATTGTTGTGCGCAGCACTGACGGCCCGACTTTTCGAAACCACTATTGTGGCGCCTAGCAGCCTAAGGGTTAAATAAAGCATTCATTTCATCTAATAGTGTTCTGTTTTGAGACCATGTAGAAAATTTATTTCCTGTAAAGTTTTGTTTCCTCAAAGTTCAATATGTAATTCTCAGAGGTCAAATATAGCATTCATTCTCAGTCAAAAGTTCTATTTACTAAAATTTAAAGGTTGTTGGAATACTCATTTTGTGCCAAGAGTGTTGCTTGCTTAAAAGTCAAATCAAACAACATTTTTTTGCTAAGAGAGTTTTTCTCAAACTTCAAAGGAAAACTTATCCTCAGTCAAGAGTCTTGATTTCTCAAAGGTCAAATACAACACCTGTTGTCGGTCAAAATTTGTTAATTGAAAGGTCAAATGCAACAATCATTTTCTGTCAAATGTTAAAAAAAAACTTGGTCTCCCTCTAGAACTTTGCTTAAATTTGCTCAGAGGTCAGTGAAACACTTGATTCTCAGCAAGAATTCTGCTGGCTCAAAACTCTATGGAGAACTCATTCTCGGCCAAAAACGCTGTTTGTTCATTTGTGATAAAGTAAACAGAATTGTCAGTCTGCCTTAGAGTATTGTTTATTTACAATAAAGGTCTGTGGATCACTTGTTCTCAGTCAACATTTTTTTTTGCTTAAAAGTCAATCAGACTCAGAATATTGTTTTCTGAAAGGTCAATCAAACACTCATTTTCACAATATTATTATGATCCTATATATATAGCGGGTCGGTGACAAACTAATTGTTACTAACAATGTATGGTTCAATTTGAGTGATCTCTGGGGATCTTAGATCAATTGCTAAATGATTCTTAACGAGCCATGGTGAGGCTCCTGACTGGGGAGATCTATATGTTCAGCACTGAATGATGATAATAAACCATAGTAAGATTTCTATTCTGACCAGACTTGGTAAGGTAGCTGCTAAATGGAAGGGTCCTTTTAAAATGTCAGTATATGTTTTTCACAAGCAATTGCTATAGTGTATCTTATAAGTAAGGAAATCGTTGGGACCGATTTTCTGAATGAATGTTAATAACATGGTCAGTTCATACTTAACTAAGCTTTGATATTGGGGAGATCCCTGTGGAAGGACTGCTTGTTTGGCTAGCCAGTGTGTAGGCATTGCCTGTTCAAAAGCTTATTTGATCTTCTGCTCACATTTTCAAAATAATTTTCTTCTGAATTTCCTTTTATGACAAATATCTTTGTATCTTGTACTTTAATGCTTATTTCAATTTCTAAACTCATAAACAAAACAGAACACAGTTGTTTTAGGTAAGTCTGTCAAGTTGACCAAGCTTTGAAGGACTGTCATCTGGTCATTATATATATGTATATAGTGGTAGCTGTAATGGTGGCCAACCCTCAGTCTCACAGACAGACACAGTTGTTTAAGGTAAGTCTGTCAAGTTGACCAAGCTTTGAAGGACTGTCACCTGGTCAGTATATATATGTATATAGTGGTAGTGTACTGGTAATGGTGGCCAACCCTCAGTCTCACAGACAGACACAGTTGTTTAAGGTAAGTCTGTCAAGTTGACCAAGCTTTGAAGGACTGTCATCTGGTCAGTATATATATGTATATAGTGGTAGCTGTAATGGTGGCCAACCCTCAGTCTCACAGTCAGACACAGTTGTTTTAGGTAAGTCTGTCAAGTTGACCAAGCTTTGAAGGACTGTCACCTGGTCAGTATATATATGTATATAGTGGTAGCTGTAATGGTGGCCAACCCTCAGTCTCACAGACAGACACAGTTGTTTTAGGTAAGTCTGTCAAGTTGACCAAGCTTTGATGGACTGTCACCTGGTCAGTATATATATATGTATATATAGTGGTAGTGTACTGGTAATGGTGGCCAATCCTCAGTCTCACTAGTTGTTTGTGTATAATAAATGTACTATCCATAGCTAATTAATAATTATGTATGTGACTTATATGTCACATACTCTTTGACATACAATGTTTAGCATCATTAAGTTTCCGACAGAAATAGGAAAATACTCCAGACTTTGTGATGACATTCATTATTGGATAGGGTCCAGCTAGCAAAGCTTTGTGTACACTGTTAATGGCTTAGCTAATTAGGACATGATCAGATAGTAGGTGAAAACAGTGTTAAGGAGAGTTTTGGATACAAGTCATAATGATGGTATGAGATCCAAAAATATGTGAGTAAGACACAGTCTTTTGATTTCTTGGTGACAGAAAGTATTGCTACAGAGTTATGGGTTGGAGTGATGTTTCATTTCGCCAACTCTAAAAGACACAAGGTGAAAGCGGTGACTTCAGTATGCCCACTCCAAAAGACATCAGGTGGGGTTTGAGACACACTTACTGCCTCCTTTTGCTCTTTATGTATTTTACTTACATACATCTGGACCTTAGTCTGGTGAGACCTCGGAGCTGGACATAAGGGCTAGATCCATGGCAGATCTGAACCCGAAGCTACTCTCACCTGATGGGTACCTCACAGAACCTGCTGCCAGACCAGGAGACCTCACAGGTTCACTGTTCACCTAGAACTCCCAAAGGATTTAGACCTTATGGCTTCCCGAGACCTCATGAATTTAACCTTACAGCTTATAAAGACCTCATAGGTCCCCATAACTGATCTTTGATTTCACAGCTGATCTGGATAAGTTCTGATTGATTTTGATCTCATGGCTGATTTAGACCTAACAGCTGACCTGGACCTAGTCTGCCCCCCCCCCCCCCTCGTCTCTAGAATATGAATTATTTAGAAAAAAATAAAAAATAGCTCTAATAAATTTGATCACTTTGCATGTCTGATTCTAGTTCTCAAACTAGGGGGAGATAAGCCAGTAGTAAAATGCAGCTGGGAAATTCTTCATACAAACTTAGGGGCTGGAAGCTGCTAACCTGGACCTCACAGTTGACCAGAATATTAAGATACACCTGTACAACTAAATTACATATGAAACATTTCTGGCTCTTCCATAAGTTTTAATGAGGAAAAACAAACAACTAAGAAAAAAAGATGTTTCAAATCTAAGTGAATATGGAGTAACACATGTACCCAGATTCTAACGGATGTTCCAGTGCTAGAATACACAGTGCATGTGAATAAACACAGTACAGTACCAACCGCATCATAACACTCTCACTGTGAATGTTCAGTCATTGGTCAGCCAATGGTCAGTAACACCTGCACCTGGTTACAATGTTTAGGATTTATCATCTTGTCCAGAAGTAGTCTCTGAGTTCTCCAAGTTTTCTGGAGGGGAATTGGGGGCTGTGTATCCAAAAGGGGAAAAAGCAGGGGAAGTACATGGTTTTAACGGATCCCCCACCGCAACTCTGTACTCTGTTAAATAATTACCTGGTTAAAGCTTCATGACAATTTTGACTTCATTTTATCTACTACCTTAAACTTCACTATCAGCTCTTACTCTGTCCCCACTTCCATCTCCCATACCACCTAAAGAACATGTGTATATACATCTAACAACTTAATTTACCTGTGATTTATTTCGCCTCTTTCTCTAAATTTTTCTGCCATATTCCTGTCCCCACAATACCTTAAAATCTGACTTATTATTTATTTATCTTTCTATCTCCTTCACTCTGACCTTGTCCATGTCCTCTCTCCATGTCCCCACCTTGTGCTCCCTTCCCCTTTCCTCCCCCTTTCCTCCCCCTCCCTTGACGGCCCTCTTTCCTCCCCCTCTGTTTCTCTCCCCTGTAGAGCCTTGTGAGACTGTTACACCACTCCATGGTACTTACACAATGCACATGCGGCCTGACCTGACGGAGTACTGGCCAGTAAGGAGAATAGACATTTAGTGCTAATCTGTGCCCGATATTTATCTGTGATGGACCCTATCCTACAGGAATTTCGGACCCCCCCTCCTCCGTGTACCTGTGCGGAACACCTTCAGGCGTGTCTTGGGTGGGTATACTACTCCACACCTGTGTCAATATAGACAACCAAGCATTTAAAGTTATGAATTGGTAGTGTGATTTAGTACTTGAATTGTCGGTGCAAAACTATCACACGCTCACACACATTTGATTTCTTGTGTATATAGCTATTTTATATTATGTTAAGTTATAATCTCCTGTTGGTTTGTCAACATTTTAAATATTGGTTTACTTGATTTTGTTTATTTAGTGTTGGCTTATACCTGTGTTATCAATATTTGGACAACTTTCTGTCCGTGAAGTCTGTAATATATATAGCACATGTATGATCATGAATATTCATAATAAATATAATCAGCCTTGCAATTTGTTAACTGTAATTTGTATATGCAGAAATAAACTGTGAAAAGTGTACGATGTTAGTTTTTATAAGTCTGTATGAGGAGTTGTGACACATGAGAACACCTGAATCCATGTGTGACTGTACAGTCAGGTAGGAAGGCAATTAAAAAAAAGTTACTTGTTCAGTGAACACAAGGCCATACTAAATCTATTTCTGAGTTTACCTTTCCTTTAATACAAACAGGTGAAACATTTAGCTGGTATTGTAATAGGGTGAAGTTTCAAGGTTGTGCGATATTTTCTTAAGAGATTTCCGATAATTGTGTTCAATAGCTACATGTAGAAGGGGAGTGTTGTGTATTTATGTCTTAGTGTGGTTTATGTGTATGCTTAAGAAATTCAAAAGATTAAAGTTCTAAGTGATCATATTTTCGTTCCTTATGAATGATATGAATATAAAAATTTGGGGAAGCTTAAGGAGAGATTTGGAATTGTGGTAGATTTTTGTTAAAATTGATGTAATTAATGGTAGATTTTGATGCAATTATAATTAACCAAATAAAGTTCCATTGGCATTAACAGCTAGGTAAGAATTCCTTTGCATTGTCTTCTATAGGCTGTTTTTAAAGGTTTTTAGACCTCACTAAATGTCCATCTCATTACACACATACAAAGCACCTCTAACCTTTTGTTGGAACTTTTATAAATATTAATTATGTAAAAGCCTGGTTTTTTATTAGAATGTTTTGTCTTCATGCATGTGGTGTGGATTTTTTTGTTTCACATTTTTAATTTTAAGCAAATCTTGTAAGTTCATTGGATGCATGCATGGTGTCTTGTCAGTGTCAATACTCATCATCATAACAGTGTTTATAACTCATTGTGATGAGCTGGAATTCTCTCAACCCTCTCAATCTGTCATTTGTTGAAACGGGAGTTGTTGTGAGGTCTATCTTATTAATACTGATAAACAGATGTTGGCAGTGTATTTACACAGCCATGAAGGCAGGGTTGTTTACTACTTATGTCATAAACAGGATTGTGTTTATTTTCTTAGCAATATACTGATAGAAACTCGGTTGATTGGCAAGCAATAAAATAGTGTCTTGGATGGGCCATGGTATGTAGATCTAACACAATAGTGTCTTGGATGGGCCATGGTATGTAGATCTAATAAAATAGTGTCTTGGATGGGCCATGGTATGTAGGTCTAATAATATAGTGTCTTGGATGGGCCATGGTATGTAGGTCTAATAGAATAGTGTCTTGGATGGGCCATGGTATGTAGATCTAATAAAATAGTGTCTTGGATGGGCCATGGTATGTAGGTCTAAAAAAAAGTGTCTTGGATAGGCCATGGTATGTAGGTCTAATAAATAGTGTCTTGGATGGGCCATGGTATGTAGGTCTAATAAAATAGTGTCTTGGATGGGCCATGGTATGTAGGGCTTATGTCTCAAAACTAATTCTTTGGAAGGGTAGTAGATCTCTGTGTCCATATTCATCAAACCGTTCTCATGCTATGCAACCATGGGTTTTGTGCTCAAGCCTGATTTCTTGTTCTTGTTATAACTTAATAATAAAATCTTATTTTGTAAATGATTTTGAAAGATTGTGAAGAGACTTCAAGCAAATCACTGTTTCCTATGTTTTAATTTGACTTTTTGATCGTTTGACATGATTTAAGTGAGTTAAAACTTTAGTTGATTTGAGCACACAATCCATGCTTGAGCATGAGAATGGCTCCATCAATATGGGCCCAGGTATATGAACTCTTTAGATGAGCCGTGATAGTGTTGTCCCAATTAATCCATTTTATTAATGATTATATATATAATTGTTTTACCTCCGAATATGACTTGAAAACTGACAACAATCAAATTCTACTCATAGATTTTACCGTAAACTCACACTGCATTCACCAAACTTTTCTGATTATAGGTAGGTAGCTAGGTAGATGGTATCAGTCACATTTTGCCTATTGTGGTAACTCTCCTTTTGATTTTTGTTTCATTTCTTTATTTATCAGTGATCTATCATTTATCACTTGAGAAAAAGAAGTTATCGATCATTAATTTTTAGACAAATCCTAACGCTAAGCAAATGTATTTCAAGTTAAGGTACAGTTCCTGCATAAACTGAAGGTATAGACCAAAGGAAATATACTTCCTGGAAAGATACAATGTAGGCAAATATGTTTTACATGGTGTGAACTCATCTCATTAACGAGGTCTTTAAAAAAATACAATTTCGAAACGTTACAGTGGAATTCGGATTACATTTACTTTGATGGGCAAAATGATGTTGGGTTTTGGATAGAAACTCTATTCAATGAGCCAGTAGGGTTTGAATTGAAACTCCTTTTGGATAGGCCATTGTGGATATTATGGGTCAAATAAGGTTTTGGATTTAGAATTACCCAATAGGCCAAGGTCAGTTTTTGATACTGATATTTTAGATCTGCCATTGTAATCTTCATGGACCAATAATACAAGTCTTAGATATAAACTCCACCTTTTGGAAAATGAAAATCTTTGATATGAACTTCATGAACTTTACAATGTAAAACTTAAAAATAAACTTCATGAATTGGACAATGTAGGTCTTGGATATAAACTCAATAAATTGGGCAATGCAAGACTTGGACAAAAACTTCATTTATTTGACATTGTTATTCTAGGATACACACTCCATGAATTGGACAATGCAAGACTTTGATAAAAAAAATACAGGAATTGGGCAATGTTTGTCTCGAATATAAACTCCATGAATTTGACAATGAAAGACAATGAAAAACTTGTGTATAAACTCAATGAATTGGACAATGCAAGACTTTGATAAAAAAAACTGCATGAATTGAACTGTGAAAAAATTGGATAAAAACTGCATGAATTGGACAATGTAAGACTTGGATTTAAACTCTGTGAATTGGACAATATAAGTCATGATTTGACAGTGTTAGTCTTGATTTGACAGTGTTAGTCTTGATTTGACAGTGTTAGTCTTGGCTATAAACTATATTAATTTCGACAATGTAGAACTTAACTAAAAACTTCATGATTTTGACTATGTTGGTCTTGGATATATGTACACCACATATTGGGAAATGAACTCCATGAATTAGACAGTGTAAGTCTTGATTTGACAGTCTTAGTCTTTGCTATAACTCTATTATGTGGACAATTTCGAGCTTGCATGGCCAACATTTCCATGGAATTGACCATGTTAGTCTTGGATAGATGGAGCTATAGGCTGAAGAGTTAACTAACAAGATGTGACAGTACAAAGCAGCCATTTGTAATATTTCCCTGACTTTTTATTACTTGAAATGTTTTGTGTCGCTAAAATGATTAAAAATTCATGATAAAGGAAATAAAGTTGCCCTTTATAGGCTGATAAAACTATAATCCTGGAGTAAATTATGTGAAGTTGGAGATTTTATAATGATAACATCCTTTAATGTAATTGTATTACCACGGTTGATATACATATTGGGTAATATGTTTCAGTAGGTCACAGGTATTCATATAACAGGTAACACGTTTAGTTACAGATATCTACACGACAAGTTACCTGTGTAGGTTACAATCGGTCTGGTTTCTAGTTTCTCATAAGTTAAGGCCATATGCTACCTTAACTGAAATATTCTTTCCTTTTCCCATATTGATGCAGTTTTAAACATGTCACTTGAAATCCAGAGATTTTGCAGAAGTAAAATATTGCAGAGTATTTTTTGTTGTTTCAGTCACAAAACCTACTTATCTGGACCATTTCATGTTTGATAAGCATATGTTGTTGCCTTTATGGAAAAAAACTTATCTTGAATTATAATTTCTGAAAAATTACAGTGGAAACTAAGAAGATCATGACTTTTCAAATCTGCCAACTTGAACTTCAGGATATATGCATGCTACTATAAACATAATTTGTATGACTGTGTAATGTGAATTATCTGTCTTTATAATCCTAACTTTACATTTTATAATTAACTCCTGAGTAATACATTCATTCCTTGTTACCTGTCTTACCGCATGCATTACTATACCTCTTCACATAATGAGTCAGTCATTAATTAATACCAGTATAAAAGATAAATTACAGGGTTTTCAGTGTAGAAGTCTTTTTGAAAAGGAGGTTCAGGTCACAGTGACAGTATATATATCCCTAAGTCTGAATACTATTAAATGGAAAACTTTTGTATTCAGTAAGTGGTAAAACTTATTCACTAGCAGTAATATTGGAGAAATGAAGGTAGACATAATTGTTAAATTCAAGTACAATCAAAAGTAGGACTTGTAGCACTGCCCATTCAAACATTCTGTAGACCCGGACTCAGGGAGCATCAGAATCAATGAAAGGTTTATGTTGGATGACCTGGGAATCTATAAAAGCTTGTGTCCATGTTGTACTAACGTTGATTTAACTGCTAGATGTATGGATTTTGTAGAACTGCTTGTTGACTCGGTGACCAACACAATTCATTAAAGGTGTTAGAAGTTAGAATACATAAAAACGGCCCTACTTAATATTGACTTCCTTTCAGTATAAATTTGAATGAGGTTAAGTGGCAGATTGTATAAAGAATTGAATAAAGGTGATAACAGCTTTCAATTAAGTCTTTATGAACCATTGTCTTGTACTTAACAATGTTTTCAGGTACTCCTTTCCCTAATGTCTCCTATGCTGGAAAAAAGAGAACTTTTTGAGCAAAGAAATACTGAAAAGTAGTCAAGGACAAGTTATAAGATACATATAGATGAATTAAAAATGAGTTTAATAGTAATAATTTTATAAGAATAATTATGAAAAATGGTTCTAAGGATCAACTTGAAAATGATTTGCAGTATAGAATCATAAAGAGATATAAAGTATTGAACATGAAGTGGTAAATATTTCAGAGCATGAAATTGCATATATAATAACCTGAAGTGTTTATATCTGAAACTGAATGGACTTTTGAAATTTATTATTATAAGCATTCGTGTTACATTTTCGAACCCCTGGAAGTACCCTATTGTAGCGGAACTGTACGTGGTCAATCGCCACCGGGTATCTCAATTGATCATAGTATCTATGAATAATTTGGAGGTCATGGGTTCGAATACCGGTCTGGTTGGGCATTTTTTGTCTCCTGTTATACTGGTGTCATGACTAAGCCTTGCTTTAAGAACTGGATGAAAGCTTAGCCCTAAATGTATTGATGTCACACCCAGACCTAAATGTATTGATGTCACACCCAGACCTAAATGTATTGATGTCACACCCAGACCTAAATGTATTGATGTCACACCC
>NW_018408834.1:544921-663307 GCF_002113885.1 Mizuhopecten yessoensis
ATTGATGTCACACCCCAGACCTAAATGTATTGATGTCACACCCCAGACCTAAATGTATTGATGTCACACCCCAGACCTAAATGCATTGATGTCACACCCCAGACCTAAATGTACTGATGTCACACCCCAGACCTAAATGTATTGATGTCAAACCCCAGACCTAAATGTATTGCATGATGTCACACCTCAGACCTAAATGTATTGCATGATGTCACACCCCAGACCTAAATGTATTGATGTCAAACCCCAGACCTAAATGTATTGCATGATGTCACACCCCAGACCTAAAATTGATGTGAGTTTAAACTCTTGTAACTTGACAGTAACTTGACAGTAATATTATCTCTTTCTGTTGTCTCTTGTATTGTCAAACATGTTGAAATTTTGCATTTTAATTGAACTCTGTATGTCTTCAACAGAATGTCAATATTGATGTAAGTGACATAGGATTTCCTATGACGATATGTAATGTGATTGTTCTTATTTACAGGGGTCCCTACAGTGTGGTCAAGATATGTAATGTGATTGTTCTTATCTACAGGGGTCCCTACAGTGAGGTCAAGATATGTAATGTGATTGTTCTTATTTACAGGGGTCCCTACAGTGTGGTCAAGATATGTAATGTGATTGTTCTTATTTACAAGGGTCCCTACAGTTTGGTCAAGATATGTAATGTGATTGTTCTTATCTACAGGGGTCCCTATAGTGTGGTCAAGATATGTAATGTGATTGTGCTTATATACAGGGGTCCCTATAGTGTGGTCAAGATATGTAATGTGATTGTTCTTATTTACAGGGGTCCATACAATGTGGTCAAGATATGTAATGTGATTGTTCTTATATACAGGGGTCCCTATAGTGTGGTCAAGATATGTAATGTGATTGTTCTTATTTACAGGGGTCCCTATAGTGTGGTCAAGCGATGTGTACACAAAGACACAGGGCAACAGTTCGCAGTCAAGATCGTGGATGTGGCTAAATTCACATCCAGTCCTGGGCTTGGAACTGAAGGTAAGTATGTAACGGCGACAGGATAACAGAAATAGGAAATGAAGTTACACTAGGGAATGCATTGATTTGATGTAAATGAATGAATGAATGAATGAATGAATGAATGAATGTATGGACAGATGGATTGATGGGTGGATGAATGGGTTCATTTTGCTCAATATTGAGTGTTTAAGATGATGAGAAAGGTTTTGTGAGGGAAGGGAGATAACTCTGATTGGATTGTATAAGAAAGTATTTGTATGCTGTAGAGCTGTTGGAATAACAATACTGTACTACCTTATATTAATTCTTGCATGGAATGCTAACCCATAGTAAATTGATGGTATTAATCTGTATAAGAATATCTTACCAATTAATAGATTTTTCATTCTTATTGATACAAAATATTTCTATTTTGTTGTTCGGAATTTTGTGTTAGCTAATTGTCTGCTCAAAGAATCAGGAAGGAGGCTTGGGAAACTAATATGTATAGTCACATCAGTGTTGGAGCTGTTAAAGTGTTAGTGTTTATCATTTATTGATATTATCATTTCCCGTATTTGCACTGGGTAACTGAACATTGACCTGGATCCTAGGGTCAGACATTGATGCAGTGCTGTTTAGGTAGATCATGACAGCTTTATCATTTCCCTGGCAAAAATGGGTGTACCTGTGAAGTGTTATTAACAAATTTTTCACCTGTTTTGACCTAAGTATTTAAAGACATTTGGAATAGATGAGCTATACTATTTTCCAGTACCTATATGACTTTATCATCGTGATCTAATACATTTATCAATAGTCTTTTAAAAATTGCAGTATACAGTAAAATAAAAATCCAAATTCAATTTCAGATTAAAATGTCAATGATTTAATATTTTTCAGACCTGAAAAGGGAGGCGAGCATTTGTCACATGCTGAAACAACAACACATAGTGGAGCTCTTGGAGACATATAGCTCAGAGGGAATGCTATACATGGTGTTTGAATAGTAAGTTACTTCCCTTTGTTATCGAGTTGTCTTTAGATGTTTAAATGTTAGTCAACTCACTTTGATATTGAGATAGCTTGTCTTTATATTGTTTATTATCTCCCTTTTTGGAGTCAGGAGGCATTTATGCGTATTGACTTGTTTGTCTACTTTTAAATGCCAATTTTCCCAGTTGAACACCTTTGAGGTGTGGGAGAATTAAAGCAGGCCTTCGAGGGCGAGTGTCAGACCACCGTGTCCTCCAATATAACAGAGCGACACTGATCCAGCAGGTGAAATTGTTTGGACCACAGTAATTTAAGGGACCTGAGAAACTTAACATGTGTTTGAGGGAATACTGTACACTGTGAGTCACTTGTATTTGTTATTTTGTGTAAAATGTCAATCACAAACTCCAAGGCTTTACAACCATTAGTAACAAGTCCTGCTACCAGTCTGATCAGCTGACAGAGGGATGGATTTGTTGCATGGATACCCAACTGTCAGTAATGTTGATAATGGCACAATGTGTAATATCAGGTATATATTATTTATGTAGAATGGTGTATAGTTCCACAGAGAAATTATAGTAATTATTATAATCCCATTGGGTTTGGTACAAAATACCAGATATGAATCTGCAGGAACAGCGTATTCTCTCCTATTTGATCCAATTTTACAAATAACTCAAATACGTATCTGCATTCTCTAGCAACATAGGCACTTCCTGATGTTTATCCACCTTCCAATTACTACAACATACACAAGAATTCTCGTCTTGTACAAAGAAGTATTTCACTATTTCAAATTTGCTGTTGAAAAAAACATTAATATGTTCTCTCTGAGTTACCTGTGTTACCTGAATAACATGCAAAGGTGATAATTTGTATGTGCAGATCCCACAAGTAGCGCCACCTATTTACGTAATCATACCAGTTAAAGAGGAAGTAATTGCACCCTAATTCCTATCTTCGGCTGGATGTAGTTATATGTATCATTGGTATAGTAGAGGTCACACATACTTTCTTCGGCTGGATGTAATTATATGTATCATTGGTATAGTAGAGGTCACACATACTATCTTCGGCTGGATGTAATTACATGTATCATTGGTATAGTAGAGGTCACACATACTTTCTTCGGCTGGATGTAATTATATGTATCAATGGTACAGTAGAGGTCACTCATACTATCTTCGGCTGGATGTAATTATATGTATCATTGGTATAGTAGAGGTCACACATACTATCTTCGGCTGGATGTAATTATATGTATCATTGGTATAGTAGAGGTCACACATACTATCTTCGGCTGGATGTAATTATATGTATCATTGGTATAGTAGAGGTCACACATACTATCTTCGGCTGGATGTAATTATATGTATCATTGGTATAGTAGAGGTCACACATACTATCTTCGGCTGGATGTAATTATATGTATCATTGGTATAGTAGAGGTCACACATACTATCTTCGGCTGGATGTAATTATATGTATCATTGGTATAGTAGAGGTCACACATACTATCTTCGGCTGGATGTAATTATATGTATCATTGGTATAGTAGAGGTCACACATACTATCTTCGGCTGGATGTAATTATATGTATCATTGGTATAGTAGAGGTCACACATACTATCTTCGGCTGGATGTAATTATATGTATCATTGGTATAGTAGAGGTCACACATACTATCTTCGGCTGGATGTAATTATATGTATCATTGGTATAGTAGAGGTCACACATACTATCTTCGGCTGGATGTAATTATATGTATCATTGGTATAGTAGAGGTCACACATACTATCTTCGGCTGGATGTAATTATATGTATCATTGGTATAGTAGAGGTCACACATACTATCTTCGGCTGGATGTAATTATATGTATCATTGGTATAGTAGAGGTCACACATACTATCTTCGGCTGGATGTAATTATATGTATCATTGGTATAGTAGAGGTCACACATACTATCTTCGGCTGGATGTAATTATATGTATCATTGGTATAGTAGAGGTCACACATACTATCTTCGGCTGGATGTAATTATATGTATCATTGGTATAGTAGAGGTCACACATACTATCTTCGGCTGGATGTAATTATATGTATCATTGGTATAGTAGAGGTCACACATACTATCTTCGGCTGGATGTAATTATATGTATCATTGGTATAGTAGAGGTCACACATACTATCTTCGGCTGGATGTAATTATATGTATCATTGGTATAGTAGAGGTCACACATACTATCTTCGGCTGGATGTAATTATATGTATCATTGGTATAGTAGAGGTCACACATACTATCTTCGGCTGGATGTAATTATATGTATCATTGGTATAGTAGAGGTCACACATACTATCTTCGGCTGGATGTAATTATATGTATCATTGGTATAGTAGAGGTCACACATACTATCTTCGGCTGGATGTAATTATATGTATCATTGGTATAGTAGAGGTCACACATACTATCTTCGGCTGGATGTAATTATATGTATCATTGGTATAGTAGAGGTCACACATACTATCTTCGGCTGGATGTAATTATATGTATCATTGGTATAGTAGAGGTCACACATACTATCTTCGGCTGGATGTAATTATATGTATCATTGGTATAGTAGAGGTCACACATACTATCTTCGGCTGGATGTAATTATATGTATCATTGGTATAGTAGAGGTCACACATACTATCTTCGGCTGGATGTAATTATATGTATCATTGGTATAGTAGAGGTCACACATACTATCTTCGGCTGGATGTAATTATATGTATCATTGGTATAGTAGAGGTCACACATACTATCTTCGGCTGGATGTAATTATATGTATCATTGGTATAGTAGAGGTCACACATACTATCTTCGGCTGGATGTAATTATATGTATCATTGGTATAGTAGAGGTCACACATACTATCTTCGGCTGGATGTAATTATATGTATCATTGGTATAGTAGAGGTCACACATACTATCTTCGGCTGGATGTAATTATATGTATCATTGGTATAGTAGAGGTCACACATACTATCTTCGGCTGGATGTAATTATATGTATCATTGGTATAGTAGAGGTCACACATACTATCTTCGGCTGGATGTAATTATATGTATCATTGGTATAGTAGAGGTCACACATACTATCTTCGGCTGGATGTAATTATATGTATCATTGGTATAGTAGAGGTCACACATACTATCTTCGGCTGGATGTAATTATATGTATCATTGGTATAGTAGAGGTCACACATACTATCTTCGGCTGGATGTAATTATATGTATCATTGGTATAGTAGAGGTCACACATACTATCTTCGGCTGGATGTAATTATATGTATCATTGGTATAGTAGAGGTCACACATACTATCTTCGGCTGGATGTAATTATATGTATCATTGGTATAGTAGAGGTCACACATGCTATCTTAGGCTGGATGTATTTACATGTATCATTGGTATAGTAGAGGTCACACATGCTATCTTAGGCTGGATGTAATTACATGTATCATTGGTATAGTAGAGGTCACACATGCTATCTTAGGCTGGATGTAATTATATGTATCATTGGCATAGTAGAGGTCACACATGCTATCTTAGGCTGGATGTAATTATATGTATCATTGGGATAGTAGAGGTCACACATACTATCTTAGGCTGGATGTATTTATATGTATCATTGGTATAGTAGAGGACACACATGCTATCTTAGGCTGGATGTATTTACATATGTATCATTGGTACAGTAGAGGTCACACATACTATCTTCGGCTGGATGTAGTTATATGTATCATTGGTATAGTAGAGGTCACACATACTTTCTGAGATTGTGTGACATGTCAATGTTACACCCTTTTACAATGAATAGATAACTTGTGATAAACAAAAAAAAATAGAAAAGTGTTGTTTTGAAAGGAAAAACATTGATATGCAATAGACAGCAACAATACAAAGTAGTATATGGAAGCATTCTAGGGTCACATATAATATTGGCATGATGGGTAAAACTAGGTCACTGTTACTGAAAATAGAACTTCTTGTCACCATTCTAGTAGCTGTATTTTTTGAAAACAACATTTCTTTAACCTAAACATGACAAGTTGAATATAGGCATGCTCTATAAGGTCATGGTCACAGGTTAACAATACAATTCTACCATTGATCTAGCAGGATAGGAGGGAGAGATTGAGAGCCTCGCTTACTTAATTCTACCATTGATCTTGCAGGATAGGAGGGAGAGATTGAGAGCCTCGCTTACTTAATTCATAGTTTAAAAGGGTTGCTCAATTAAACGTGTTACTATTTTGCAATAAATTTGATTGGTTAATTACATTTCCATGACAACCATTTCTCTCAAATGTGTTGAAGCCTTCCACTTCAGATCAAATGAGATATCAAGAAACTCGTTTGTTGCCATGGCAGCGTTTCCGGGATGACAGATGATGTTATATATCGTGGAGGAGTTTGTCCAACTGAGGCTGACATTATATGGTCCCTCTCATATCTCCTGTTCATAACGTCGCTGTTTATCCACGATTGTCACAGTCAAAGCTTGTACAACAGGGAGACGTTCTGATGATTAAAACCTAGTGACTTTAAGTCAGTTTGACGATGAACTCTTGCAGTGAAACGTTAACTGTGTTACTGCTTTGTTGGTATCTCAGAGGGTGCTCCATCATTGATCAAATGAAATAGGTTTGGGAATTGAACAATACTGTTGATTTCTTCCCAGGTCCAAATAAAGAAAAACATTCTAAGGAAATTTGTCATTGATTTGATTGCCATGATTGGAAAAATCATCATTGGTATGTGTGTAAATGTGAAAAATAACGATTTCTTAAGAAATGGAAAGTAAATATGATATTTCTGTAGGGTTTGGATACAGTTAATACATGGTCATAAAATCCTGTTGTTCTGTGAGACAGAAGATAAGGCTTCCTGTGAGAGTTAAATATTGATTTCATACAAATGTTTCAACAAAGATTGGGTTCATTGTATGCTACATCAGTTCATTTCTAATTTGTTTTTGTCACCATGGTAATGTTGATATATTTCTTTCTGCGATACTTGTACGAGACATTTCTGTAGTCTCCTTCTGAACAGTTCTCTGGGCTGGTAAATTGATTTCACAATAAAAAATCCATTTGGTATATGTGTATGTTGCATTAGTATCTGATAAAGGGATCAGACTTTGTCATCAAATAATGGCCCCCCTTCCCTTTTCTCCTCTCCATGAATTTTCTGCTGGTAAAAGAGAATTTTCCACTAGTACAACAAGGACTATGTGTAAAATGTAATCATTTGAATTCTAGTTCATTAACCAGATTTCCATGCCTTTTCAAATTTTACCCATTCACCCCTAATCTTACCAAATCAAAAACTGGGCAAGTACAGTTTAGATAGGTAGGGGTGAATGTTTTAATCTTGTTCTGACTGTTCATCATATCACATCTTAGTTAGACTTGCCATTTAGCTCAGTTATTCTACTACTGGAACTCCAACAGTCATCAAATTTCATTTGTCAATACAACTTGAGAATATATAAAATGTAGGTCACGGTGACCTATATTTGCTGGTGTTTTGACTTTGGTTAGACTTTGCAATTTACTCAGTTTCTTTGTGAAGATATTTAGCTCCATGTTGAATACAGCATGAGCAGGGACATATATGTTTTACTCCCTTTTTAATACAAAGGATTTTGGTATTGAACATTTTGATTTAGACCAGAACTAAATTCCTTTTTTGAGATACCTATTTTATTTTCCATCTAGCAATGTTTCAGTAAAGTAAGGGGTGGCTATTGAGTACATATGGGGTAAGAATTGTCTAGTCTCCCAAAGGTATGTTTCTGATTATAGCTTTACAGCTTATCGTCTGTAACCAACTTAAAATTCTACATGAAATTCTGAGTTCAATGTTATAAATTTATGTACATTATTTATTTCAAAATTTACCTATTGCACTCACAAAACTTGCAACATGCAGAAATTATTCCAAATTGTTAACATTGCCATTGATAGATCTGGTAACAGATTGGTTTAACGGACTTAGAGGTGCTGTGTGGCCTTTAGCTGGTCCAATAAAACGGTTCTGTAACAGCAAGGGAAATTACTCTAGGTTGCCTGTGTGGCGTTACTGTACTGGACACAAGGGATGGCTGTGACGGTGAAACGGAATGTCAAAAGCATTGACAACTTACACACAAACATTCTAGTATCGACCATTATTATATACTTCTTATGATCAGTTTCAAACAAAAATTAAAACATGTTGAAAATAAACATGTATTATTGATATCAAAATTGCATGAACATTTGACAGATATTTTGACATAACCATATTTTCATAAATTGTCTAGATGAAAAAAGAGATGAGTTGAAATTTCCTCAAGCTAATGAAGCAGTGTAGATCTGTCCATTTACCTAATGAAATTTCTACGTGTAATGGCAGAATGGTGGAAACACTGGCAAATGAGCTGTGAATCAATAAGTATGTAACGCAGTAGGAAGTTGGCCTGCGAGTGTGGATTTGGCGGGTAATCTTACAGAGCTCAGCACAGGATCAGCTGTGAGCTCCACGCCGCGATTAATACCTCTGTTAATACCTCATAAGGATATCCCGGGAGAATTTCTGGTCAATTTGCTATTCCTGTTGGCTACATCATGGCAGTTTTTTTGTCCAGGTTGCCATTGAAATCATTGTTATTAAACTCTATCATCGTCTCAAAATTCTACAAGTATCCATTTTCTTACTGTTCTGGTTTTATATTTCAGTGGTAAGTTTGGAAATGTGAAGCCATCAATATTTATTTATAGGATAGATACCTATGTGATTATATTAGTCCAACACAACAGAGTGGATCATCATTGGGCCAAGGAAACTCAAAAATGTATGAATGGAGGATGCAGACTGGCCTCTTGGGGTGGGAGAGGGGCAGAATTATTAAAGGAAAATAAGAGTAAACCTTTAAAATCCTCCAGTACAGGTAAAGGTATGCTAACCAAACCTTGTCTGAAGCAGCCTTCAGTTAAGGGGTTTCAGTATTGTTTAAATGGAGAATGCAGTCCTTAAGGCAGCGAGGCATTGTCCATTGGGTGAAATAAAGCTAATATTTAAATAGGTGCTCTTCATTATAGGGTGGGTGGAAAGGCTGATAGGTCTACATACTGGTATACCAGGTATAGTAAGATTCTCTTTTTCTTTTTTTTAATGGTAACTTTTCGATGAGAGTTCTTTACTTTGTTCAACATACCAGAGTATTTGAACTTAAAAATAAAACACCAGGTAAGCTATTAAGGTCTGTAAAATAAAATACCAGGTAAGCTATTTAGGTCTGTAAAATAAAACACCAGGTAAGCTATTAAGGTCTGTAAAATAAAACACCAGGTAAGCTATTAAGGTCTGTAAAATAAAACACCAGGTAAGCTATTAAGGTCTGTAAAATAAAACACCAGGTAAGCTATTAAGGTCTGTAAAATAAAACACCAGGTAAGCTATTAGGTCTGTAAAATAAAACACCAGGTAAGCTAGTAAGGTCTGTAAAAAAACACACCAGGTAAGCTATTAAGGACTGTAAAATAAAACACGAGGTAAGCTATTAGGTCTGTAAAATACAACACCAGGTAAGCTATTAGGGTCTGTAAAATAAAACAACAGCTAAGCTATAAGGTCTGTAAAATAAAACACGAGGTAAGCTATGAGGTCTGTAAAATAAAACGCCAGGTAAGCTATTAAGGACTGTAAAATAAAACACCTGGTAAGCTATTAAGGTCGGTAAAATAAAACAACAGGTAAGCTAGTAAGGTCTGTAAAATAAAAAAACCCCAGGTAATCTATTAGGTCTGTCAAATAAAACACCAGGTAATCTATTAAGTCTGTAAAATAAAACAGCAGGTAATCTATTAGGTCTGTACAATAAAAAAACACCAGGTAATCTATTAGGTCTGTCAAATAAAACACCAGGGAAGCTATTAAGGTCTGTTAAATAAAACACGAGGTAAGCTATTAGGTCTGTAAAATAAACCCCCAGGTAAGCTATTAAGGGCTGTAAAATAAAAAAACACCAGGTAATCTATTAAGTCTGTAAAATAAAAAAACACAAGGTAATCTATTAGGTCTGTAAAATAAACCACCAGGTAAGCTATTAAAGTCTGTAAAATAAAACAACAGGTAAGCTAGTAAGGTCTGTAAAATAAAAAAACACAAGGTAATCTATTAGGTCTGTCAAATAAAACACCAGGGAAGCTATTAAGGTCTGTAAAATAAAACACCAGGTAAGCTATTAGGTCTGTAAAATAAAACAACAGGTAAGCTATAAGGTCTGTAAAATAAAACACCAGGTAAGCTATTAAGGTCTGTAAAAAAACACACCAGGTAAGCTATTAAGGTCTGTAACATAAAACACCAGGTAAGCTATTAAGGTCTGTAAAATAAAACACCAGGTAAGCTATTAAGGTCTGTAAAATAAAACACCAGGTAAGCTATTAGGTCTGTAAAATAAAACACCAGGTATGCTATTAAGGTCTGTAAAATAAAACACCGGGTAAGCTATTAAGGTCGGTAAAATAAAACACCAGCTAAGCTATTAAGGTCTGTAAAAAAAAACACCAGGTAAGCTTTTAAGGTCTGTAAAATAAAACACCGGGTAAGCTATTAAGGTCTGTAAAATAAAACACGAGGTAAGCTATTAAGGTCTTTTTGTTTCTGGTAGTTTCGGTGTTGCTATCTCCAGCTGCAATAAAATGCAGGGTTTCATTCCTGGTACTGTCTGTAGAATACCGGAAAAATCATAATGGATATTACGCATATAATTCTGACAAAGCCACCATGTATGTGGGTCCCGAGGGAGCTATACTTAGTTGATTTGTCGCGTCTGTAACTAATTCATCAGCTAAAACGACAAAATTTCCACCAGCTCAGACCTGCTGTATTGCTGTCAATAATTTAATGTTGTATACTGTTGTACATCTTAGATACAAGTATGGAATATAAACCCTGCAAATGGAATACTTATACATCTTAGATACAAGTATGGAATATAAACCCTGCAAATAGAATACTTACATCTTAGATACAAGTATGGAATATAAACCCTGCAAATAGAATACTAACAGGAAAAATGTAAAGTGTTTACAAAACATTTTTGAAGGTCAGAAATAGAAATAACCAGTTTGTATTGTGGCTTTAAAACAGACCACTATTGCTGTACCTGTGATATGGGCGTGGGCGTTGGCGTGGGTGTGGGCGTGGGCGTGGGCGTGGGCGTGGGCGTGGGTGTGGGTATTGGACAGGTTGAAGTTCTTGGTGTAATTTATATGAAGGTTTGCTATTGGTTTATGAATTGTTAACATGCTAATATTTTACATGGGGGTTCAATGGGGGTCTAACATTGATACATTATTGAGATTCGTCCCCCCTTGATGAACTGTCATTGTTAAGTTTGACTGATTGATTAGATAGTATGTCGAGTAATTTTAGGGGACTTGTTTGACTGATAGATTCGATAGTATGTTGAGTAATTTTAGGGGGCTTGTTTGACTGATAGATTAGATAGTATGTCGAGTAATTTTAGGGGACTTGTGTATGTCTGATTCTGGATGTTATACACTACTCATTAGTGTCACTGATATTTCACAGAAAAACAATGATCCAGGCCAACTAATAAATGTACATACATGTATACAGCAGACTTATAAACTACTCAGGAAATCCCAATGAGTGTCATAAAAAACCACAGTTTTCACAAACTTCTCTTAAGGAAACTCTGAACTCCTCTTTGGACCAAGCCAGGCACACAATTGCAAGTGACACTCACGATAAGTCTTTACATGTGGAGAATACCTATACACTGATAGGTCCCTAACCATTACGTACAGATTACCCGAGCCCATATTCTAGAAACCAATCTCATGCTCAAACATGGATTTTGTGCTCAAACTGACTTTCTTGAAAGTCATATTAAAACACTGAAAACAGTATTAAACTTTTATAGTCTTTCCAAAGTTCTTCCAAATAAGTGTTTTTTAGCTCACCTGGACCGAAGGGCCATGTGAACTGCGGCTTCCATTGTCTGTCGTCTGGCTGTCAACTTTTCCTTTTGAACGACTTCTTCTGAAGAACTGGAGGACCTAGGGTCATGATATTTGGCCAGTAGGTACCTGGGATGGATTGCTATAAACTTTCCTCATTAAAATGACATTGACTTTACTTTCAAGGTCACAGGGGTCAAATATGTTAAAACTTCAAACAACAATATCCCAAGAACCATTTGGACTAGTCATGATACTTGGGTATGTTATGAAGACCAGCTGTGAATCGCTTTCTTTATTACAGTAATGAGGTCAAATGTCAACTTTCAGTGCTAGCCAGAGTCAAAGGTCAACATGGGGTAAATGCTTTAAAATTAAAATTTCAAATTTCCAACAACAATATCTTAAGAAGCGTTTAAGAGATGTTAAAATGTTTTGTGTTCTTGTTACAAAATTTGGTCTGAAGTAACCTATATGTCAGTTTCATGAAACAAAAATAACAGGTGTGCTATACAGGCCCTCTGGGCCTCTTGTTTCTTATTTCAATTCAAGATATTTTATTGTTTCCAGAACAAAGAGATTAGACAACAGGTAAAGCCTATATAAGTCTTCTCCCATTCCGGCTACAGCATCTCATATAGGTACATATCAATATTTAACACAGGAGGTAGGATGGACAGGTGATACAGATTGATAATTCAGAGTATGAGTAATGAGTCGAATTGACTGAGGTTTGAAAAACTGTGACTGGATTGATAGAAAGTTAAGATATGAAGAGTTGTAACAATGACTAACATCTCCATTACCACTATACAACTACTGTAACAATTACTAACATCCCCATTACTACTATACAACTACTGTAATAATGACTAACATCCCCATTACTACTATACAACTACTGTAATAATGACTAACATCCCCATTACTACTATACAACTACTGTAACATTGACTAACATCCCCATTACCTCTATACAACTACTGTAATAATGACTAACATCCCCATAACCACTATACAACTACTGCAACAATGACTAACATCCCCATAACCACTATACAACTACTGCAACAATGACTAACATCCCCATAACCACTATACAACTACTGTAATAATGACTAACATCCCCATAACCACTATACAACTACTGTAACAATGACTAACATCCCCATTACCACTATACACTGTAAAATTGCTATGTATGTATTGTTATACTCGGGATACATTTTTTTACACAAACACAGACACTTATTACACACTGGTTCCTGCTCAATCCCAAGTACCCTTTCATATACATTAATTTAAACCATTGTAGATAATATGTTTGATCGACCTAACCCTTACTCACAACCTTAAATACACTTACATACATGTAATGATTTTTTTTCTTCTAATTTATCACTGGAACAGGGTATAAGCTTGAGCACAGAAGCTGAGTTTGAACATTAGAATGGTGTCGTAAAGAAGGTTCCTGATAGGTCCCCAACAATTATGTACAGAATACCTGAATATTACAGATTTAATAATGGTGGAGGGAGTCGAGTAGCATGTTGATGAAATTCCAGTACGAATGTAGTTTGGATATTTGTCTGTAGCAGAACGACCATTGATAATCAGTAATCTGTTTTATTTATTTCATGTCTGTGCTTTATGACAGATTAAAATTTACCAGAGTGTTTGATCTCCCTAGCAAACTAGGTAGGGAAACCTCGTGACCTGGCTATGGCTGAACATCAGTACTTTTGTCCAATAGTGGCAGAGTTCAGGGACATAACAAGGACAGAAATGTGACCAGGATTTATTTATATTTAGTGAAATATACAATGTAATATGAATTTGAAAAAAAAAATGTATAAATAGGGCCTCACAAGAATTTAGTTTATAAGTTTGTATTCAAAAGGGGCCAGTAGAATCTATTATATAAGTTTGTATTTTAAAGGGGCCAGTAGAATATATTATTTAAGTTTCTATTTTAAAGGGGCCAGTAAAATCTATTATTTAAGTTTCTATTTTAAAGGGGCCAGTAGAATCTATTATATAAGTTTCTATTTTAAATGGAGCCTGTCATTTAAAACCCTAGGTATGGTACGAGTGTGACAACGGTGAACAGTATTGATCCCCACCATGTCTGTTTTAGACATGATACACAGTGTAGTGTAGTCATCTTCTGGGTGGTACCAACAATTCTTAAAACAGTCATACTTTTGGACTGTAATACATATATCTTGGCAAATTAAATGAATAATCATAAGATTGCATGATACCTTCGGGTAATATAAAGTTATAATTCAGTATTTCTATTGAGGAATATCAGGTCCCTTTTCAGCATAAGCTTTTAGGACTAATGGTAGATAGGATGTATATCACCTGTGTCACGTGGATGACGACCAAGTGAGGTGCTGTTATGTTCTAGTTTTTACTGTTTCTTGTTTGTATGCAAATTTACTGCTTGTGGCAGTTATTTGAATAAACAATTGAACCGGTGTTTGTGAATTACATTAAGGACAAAGTCAAAGACACAGACAACGAATGAGTTAAAACCTAATATATTCAGACTTTTTGGTCTTTTTGAACTATTTCTAAATTTTAAGTGAGAAGTGAAAAAAAGCTCCCCTAATTTGTTGAAAAATAAAACCATCATCTTAAAACTGTCAATTGTATTTGCCTGAGGACGACGAAGCAAGAGAAACATGATGGCGTATAGGAAAGCTGAAGACGGGGGGGATGTTGTCTCATCAACTCAAATTGAATTGAACGTCCTATTAAAATAAGCAGTGTCATATTGATTTTCGGTCATTATTTGAAATAACAGTTTGTGATTTAATAATCTCTGACAAATTGGAGTAGAAGGAAGCTGTAGAAGTTCTTAGTTGGCTACGAGTGTGCTTGTGTGTCTGTCTGTCACCGACAAACCGAAGTGGCGAGATATTTTTAGCCCTGGTTTGGTAGTCATGAGATGGCTTGCCATGTTAGACTGTAATGTGCCCTCACCTAGAAATGTCGTGTTGTGTGCTTCACAGTCAAACAAATGATAGGCTTAACTTGAAGAGATGATGTCGAGCAAAGGATTTCCCCACGACTGATTCACGCTGATGAGCAAGATGACAGCCTGTTCTTGTCAGAAGACTTAAATGAAAACATACACAAAAAGGAACTGGAGCAGATAAAGAGGGGTGTCCATTAAGTACCTCTATTTTCCTGAAGTGGGCAGTTAATGAAATAGGAAAAAATATTTAAGAGTAAGCAGTTCAAGTAAAAAAAGAAAAGGATAATTAAATTCTATAAGAATAGAATTCTGATATACAGAAATTAACCTCCACATCTATCAGAACACTATGTAAGTCAATATGGAAACAGGTGATTCCTTCTCATAGGAGGACCAATTTCTCTTTGATAAATCCCAAGGAAAAACGCAAATTTTCCAAAAATGATTTTCACATGTGGAAGTACTTCTAAAAAGAAAAGAGACTTGAGAAGGTCAACTTTTTCTCTCATTTCCCTGTGTGCAAGATAGAGCTGTCCAGGGTAAGAAAGGGGTGTAGGAAATCTTACACCCCATTTCACGTGACGTCACAATGGCCCGACAATGACGTGACCTCATGGATTTGGAACTCTCCGATGCCGCAATGCGGAAAAGACACCGTGATGAAATTAAACACCTTTTACAATATATTTACCATACACTTTAGAAAGATGTGATTAATTTTCCTGCGCAAACTCTAATTGCCAATATGGGATATGCTAAATACGGCTGGCTGATTCGTTTTTTGTCATAAAAGCTTAGGAGGGGGGGGGGGATTGATATTTTCAAAATGGTGGCCAGTCAAAACTTATTTTCATGGTTTCTGAGTTTAATACTCTTTCATGCCCAAGGGTATAGGAAAGGGAACTTCCACCCTGAGGATTTTCAAATTTGGCAAAACCCTCGGCAAACCCTCAGGATTTACCAAATTTGAAAACCCCTTGGGTGGAATTTCCCAATCCTACACCCCTGAGCATGAAAAAGTCTTATATTCTCATAGGAGGACCAACGAATAAAGTATGAGTGAAATGTATATGGTATTCAGTGAGTGAGTGAAATGTATATGGTATTCAGTGGGTGAGTGAAATGTATATGGTATTCAGTGGGTGAGTGAAATGTATATGGTATTCAGTGGGCGAGTGAAATGTATATGGTATTCAGTGGGAAAACCTTTTGATTTTTTATTCATCAAATTTTTAAGGTACCTAAACTGATTAAATGGAATGTTGGAATTACTAATAGTGTGAGTTTTTGTGCCAGATTTTAATGATGTCACACTTGACAACAAGGATTTGCGCCATTTTTGAATGGCAAATAAATATATTTTTCCTACCATTCTATGCAAGTGTGGTTTGTTTGTTTACATTATGTTACCGTTTGTACCGTTAAGTAAACATCTTGGTGTATGTTGCAAAGCCAAAGGTATACCAAACCAAGCACTTATTTTATGATCACGTTATTTGCATCTGACCAGAAAATCGTCGCTTTGAATGCAGTAAAGGGAAAGTATATTTTGATTGGTGAATACTCTTCAGTCTGTGACAGATATCACTTTTGATATCAGTCACAGAATGAAAGATGTCAGTTTTATCAAGTTGATAAGAGTCAATATATAACTGGACTGGAAAAAATGTAAACTTTGTGTTGTTCAATATAGGTGACTAATGATGCCATGCACATCAGTTGATCAGTGTTGTGAACTGTATGTGTAAAGCTTCAAATACTACCAAGACAGGTTTGGTTTAGTGTGAGAGGAAACTGTAGTACCTGGAGAAAACCCATTTTGGTCGGAGCAGGTGGCACCATACCATTTCACATCTGACTAGAGAACGAAATCCCGGCTGTCTTGGTGAAAGGGGAGTGTGCTAATCACTGCGCCACCTGACCGTGCACCTTCTCAGGAGCTTATAGGATGGATCAGTGGTCAGAGGGATGGATCAGTGGTCATGGTATGTCCAGCGTGGACTATGGATCAGTGGTAAGGGTATGTCCAGCGTGGACTTATTAAATAGTCATACCCAACACAGAGTAGTCTTATCTCAGAAAAACAATAGATTAAAACAAAACTGTAATAAATGTAACAGTTTGTTAGTTATCAAACAGACAAAAAGTACATATTTACCTACAACTTTATTACTAGTTAATTGACTTCTTTTCACGTGATACAATCATTGTTCTCAACAGAATGCTGTAGCTAATATACAGGTATAATATATCTGCATCAATGTTCTCAACAGAATGCTGTAGGTAATATACAGGTATAATATATCTGTATTAATGCTCTCAACAGAATGCTGTATCTAATATACAGGTATAATATATCTGTATTAATGCTCTCAACAGAATGCTGTAGCTAATATACAGGTATAATATATCTGTATTAAAACAAAATCATAAATATTTTGATTTGGTTTGGTTTAGTTTTGTTTACAAAAAGGCTTGGACATTGTGCCTTTCCTGACTCTGATCCTCTTTGTCGTTGATCGAGTACAGCCTACATTTACTGATACCACTGGTACAGATGTCAGGTTTGTCTAGCCCCAGTTTGGTTGTACGAGAGAGCTTTTACGTGGTGCCATGGTAGCCACAGGTTGACTGTCGTAGTAAAATCAATGTTAGTGCTAAACTTTTGTGATGCTCCGCTTTGTTCACTTTACAAACCAGGTTGTAAATTTATTGTGTTGGCAGGAAATTTAACATCATCTAATTAATTACTGTGCTATTTCCATGCAATTAGCCTTATGAGAGTATATCAAAAGCACTTTACAATCCATCCAATGGTAACAAAAGTGTTCTGGACACTGATCTGTAATCGTGCTTAAAACTTATAATGGTAATGTGTTAATGGTTGTGCTATTGTTTAACACCGTGTAGTCCCACCCAGCTTTCTGTCTGTCTAGAATTCTATCTCTGTCTGTCTGTCTGTCTGTCTGCTTTGTCTGTATAGGTGTCTGTCTTCTCTGTCAGACCAGGTTATGTGTGCTCATTTATCTTGTGTATGGAAATATCTCAGTCACTCTATCAGAATGTCTGTTGATCTGTCCGGATGACTGTTTGCTCTAATATCTGTCCAGGTGTCTCACTGTCCAGGTGTCTTTCTGTCCAGGTGTCTTCCCCTGTAATCTTTGTAACATCCATCTGTCCAGATGTCTGTCTGTCTGTCTGTCTGTCCTTATGTCTGTCCAGGTGTCTCTAGATCTCTGTCCAGGTGTCTTCCCCTGTAATCTTTGTAACATCCATCTGTCCAGATGTCTGTCTGTCCTTATGTCTGTCCAGGTGTCTCACTGTCCAGGTGTCTTTCTGTCCAGGTGTCTTCCCCTGTAATCTTTGTAACATCCATCTGTTCAGAAGTCTGTCAGACTTTTGGTCTGCCTTTACTGATTATGTGAACAAAGCTAAGAGAGTATATTCGCTCTTTGCCTCCTTAATACTGAATAAAGCTTTGAAATCTTTACAATATCATAAAAAAGTACACAATGCACAACTTTATGATCTTGAAACATTAATATTTGTAAAGGAAGGTGAAATGTCATATAAGAAATCACACGTGATACCCAGAGACCGGATTACAATGGTGTGAAATCATCAGTTTGCCTGTCAACGTACTGCAGCATTGACTAAATTTGATATTCAGTAAAACGTTCAGGTTTTTTATGCTAATGTTTATTCTGCTTGAATCGATGCATTTAACTAATGAGAATACATGAATTTTTAACATGGTATCAGGCATGCATCAGAGGTTCCATCGACACAAGAGAATTAGTGGCCGACGATTTATATACCCTGCACACATGAGCCGTGATTCAAGTACATGAGTACTTTAATCAGTCACGAGTACTTTGAGAGTGTGGCTGAGAGTACAGCCAACAACACATTGTAAATGAGCTGTTGTTACCACCATTAGTCTGCTGCCCAGAGTACAGCCAACAACACATTGTAAATGAGCTGTTGTTACCACCATTAGTCTGCTGCCCAGAGTACAGCCAACAACACATTGTAAATGAGCTGTTGTTACCACCATTAGTCTGCTGCCCAGAGTACAGCCAACAACACATTGTAAATGAGCTGTTGTTACCACCATTAGTCTGCTGCCCAGAGTACAGCCAACAACACATTGTAAATGAGCTGTTGTTACCACCATTAGTCTGCTGCCCAGAGTACAGCCAACAACACATTGTAAATGAGCTGTTGTTACCACCATTAGTCTGCTGCCCAGAGATCCTCACAGTGCTCTCTCATCTAATTACTGGTTCAGTTTTTGTGTTCAAATACTTCAAATGTGACAACTCTCAAAGCATCATGAGGGAATTCAAATTTGTTCAAATGATTAAGCCAACCCACTTTATAAGGGGCTGAAGGGATGTAATTTGGTTAAAAACTCCAGGATTTAGATGTAAAAAATGTGTGATATCTCTTCATGTTTGACTCAATAATGTATGACCAATCAATTCAACACCCAGAGGTATACGTATTAAAATAAAAGCAACATGGTATCAGGACTAAATCCTCTTCTTCTTTAGAAACGTGAAGCTCTAATATTTAATATATGCTATGTATCATGGATGATAAAGTGAAATGTTACTAGGCAACACGACCTGAAAAGGAAAATGGATGGTCGGTGGTGCAGTGGAAAGCACACTCACTTTTCAGCAAGGCAGCCTTAGTTTGATTCCCCGACCGAATGTGAAAAGGTATGGGGTCAGTACCTGCCGATTATGTGAGTATTCTCCGGATACTCGAAACCGTTTTCCTCCCACATTGAGACCAGTCACCTCCTGCCCATACCATCAGGGCCTTCAAGAGTGATCAATATATGTTGATATAACTTGTTTCACAATTGTTTTAAAATAAATGAAGTTTATTAAAAACAAAAAATAATGTTGAAAGTTCTATATAGACAGTAGTTGGTAATAAGCTTGAATTATTTTCCGATTCATAATTATCATTGCAAAACCATTGGTATTTATATTAATTGCAATGTAAATAGATTTTCAAGCTTGTTACCCGGGCAATGGACCAGAAGATTGGTCACACCCAGGGATTAACATACAGCATTGATGTGGAAAGATGATCTTGATACTGTTAACAGAGGACCATCGATTGTATTTAATATCTAGCAGTGGTAGAGATTCAATGAATGGGCCATCACAAATAGGGTCACTATGATGAGGGTACAAAGATCAAAATGTACTGTTTTTTATGAGTCAATCGACTGTACAACTCCACAGTTTATATCAACTATGATCTTTTACAATCATTGTCTTTTGATGAGGTCAGTATATGATTTTATCAGCATAGAAATTATCTACTGGAGTCTGAGGTTGATATTTGTTTTTGGGTCAATAAATCCTTGGATTGACTGAAATCAAAAGGCCATAATTGTTTTACCAAGACATTTTATGTGTAAATAATTTAACTGTCAAACAACAAAACAGGAAGTAAAAGAAAAGAAACATGTATTTTTAGTTGGAATTGAAGTAATGATAGACCCCATAGCAAGGTCGTGACCTTCAGTTTAACTTGAGTTATACATTAACTTGTATAGGCAATTCTATAGGACTACTTTATGTAATCCCAGACAATGATCTAAACAGCTGGTTACATTATGATTAAAGGATTATCAAGGTAGCAATTTTAGATACTTGAAAAAAAATTCCTCGAGATAAACAACATGTGAAGGTATAACATTTTGTCTGTATTTCTTCACAGCAGTGAATATTGAAGGTTTTAAAACATTGGTCATTTCTGATATTTCATTGGTAAAAATGTAATACGGTAACTGTTGTTGTTTTTTGATGTTGATAATTAATCTATACTTATAAATAGGGATAGAAGTGAAAGTAGATTGTTCCAATATAACATTGCACATTGCTTTTATAAAATTATTTCAATACATGTATATATATATAATTATTTCAATACATGTATATATATATATATAATTATTTCAATACATGTATATATATATATAATTATTTCAATACATGTATATATATATATAATTGAAAAATCATTTTCATGATATAGAAGTATTGATGATACTATACTATAACAGAGAAAAACAGGGGCGGCATTAATGACAGTCAGACATATGTCTAGTTTACAACTGTGTTGCGTTGCCTAGACCATGTCCTAAGGTCGGGCGTCTCTGACTCGGCCATTACCACTGTATGTTTATATCAAATGTGTATAATGCTGTGCAAATTACGTCGGAACCTTTTATGCCAGAATTGAAGTCTCACAGTATTTAAAAATCGGTTTGACAGAGCCGGAAATGCCCGGAGAATGGAGGACATTTGTTCGCAGGGTAATGTTGGAAGCAACCTTATGCTGATTAGTGAACCTCACAGCGTTTCATTTTCTGTTTGATGTGATTTAAAGTTGTCTTGACATTTCCCATTTTTGCCATCACTGTAATGAGGCGTTTTTAGGCTTGGCATTTGACAAGTTTTGTGTGGATCTGGAATAATGTACATGTAGAATCGAAGGAGACTGTAGGGTGGCAATACTCCAAAGCCATGTTAGCAAAATAACACAAATTATTCAAATTAAAAAAAACCCACCAAACTATAATATTATGAAAAAATATTCAGTCAAATACATGTTAAAAAAATATCCAAAATTTCTCTTTAAAAAAATCCAACTTACGAATATTTATCCCTCCATTAAAAGCAATAGATTAAAATATTACAACTTGGTGTTAGGTGACATTATTCTTCCTCTTTTTTTGTCCAAACTTTAGGCCAAGTCTCTCCCTGTAAAATCTCATATTGATTATGTGAAATTGATTTTTATACAATGTCATATTGTAATAATCCTTCAATATTAGAATATTAATCAACTATGGTCTTTTTGTTTTACATGTATATGTGTTTATATGGACCTGAGCCAGCAAAATTAACCGAAATGAAGTCGAGTTAAGTCCCTAAGTGAAGGTTAGGGACTTTTTGTTTTACCCTGCTTTTCTTCTTCAGCTGTGATTTTGCTCACATGTTTTCTCAGAAACAAGAAGTCAGACTCCAGTAAAACTGGGTAGGAGTATTGGGGCTGGTGCATACATATGCACGAAGCTTTTTGCAGCCATTCATCCATGATGGTCGGTGATTGATAGAAATTTAGATATTCTGTTAAATTTTGTTTGTTGTTATATTATGCTGTTACGAACATTACAGTAATTTCCTGTAGCATCATTTACAACTGCGGGGGTCATTTCGGCGACCTTTTGTTATGACCGCCATTACAATCAGCACTTGTATTTCATATATGAAATTTTATCGTGTTTGAATTTAACAAAATGAAACATCGAAAAGTTGAAGTGCCGCATTTGACACAGAACATTGTGGCATTACAATTGAAATAATTGAGTTTAAATAGAATAAACTAATTTAATTGAATTGAAATGTCATCTAGAAAATATTGACCTACTGATTCTAAAAAAGTACCACAAATCCCTGACTTTCACATGGTTATGATTCATCCAATGTCATGATACAGAGGAAGCTGTCTTAACTCCTAACATATTTAGCTACATCATCTGATTGCTCCTGTAAAGCATACTGAAGGTATAAAAAATAAATAAAAATATAATCTAAGTTTATATATCAATGTATATATGGATGGTTTTAGGTTTGATGGGGTTCTTGTCTGTATTTACTGGTGATAATAATAGCAGTGTGTTTCTACGTTGTGACTGAACATTGCAGTAATGTATTTAAAAGTATGTAACCAGAATGACTGGCACAGGCATTGATTAGAATGAAACTGTTGCAGCCTTGTATTCACTTTGGAGATGATCCAATTTAGAAAGTAGTTTATGTTTGATCATTGATTTACACTCCAATAGTATTGTTGTCCTAACGGAATGTCCTGGTGGCGTTGACTACCCTTCCACACCAGCGTTATCGCTCTCCTCCTCATCCATCACTCTGTCTTTGTTGATAACTTTAACACATTACTTCTATCACAGTCAGGATTTGAACAACTTTCTGAGTTGTCAGTTACTTTGAAGTACATGTAAATCTGAGTTAACAGCTTAATAGATACCTTCTGTAAGATCAGATTTTAACTCCCCCTCCCCCCCACAGTATCCCAATAACCCTTTCTTAAAAGACACACTGTCTTATCCGACCAGTTAAGTTTTTGCTTTCTGATCAACCACTTTGAAGTATATCCAAAGAACAAATTGGTGGCCAATTTGAAACCAATATAATGAGTTAACTTTCAGCTTGTTGGCCACTTTGGAGTACATCAAATACATGCCATGTATCTTTGATCAAATTATGACATAGCACAGCAGCTATAACAATCTGAATCTCTGATTTTTGTTTTCCTAGAAAAACATTGAGAGAATTCAGGATGTCTGGAGCCTTCTGTGTGCTTACTGATGAGGGGCTGAGCGGCTAATAATGGGGTCATTTAGTGCAAAACATACAAATAACCTATTCTCTGAAACTTAATAATGGATTATAGTTAACTTTCCATGAAATTATCCTCAGATGATGAAGGTCAACGTCAATGGTTAGTGAAAGGCTGACCTTCCAGGGTCTGAGAGACTCTGCCATTAAGTAGTCAATATCATCAAAAAACAACTCCTCTGAAATTTACTGTTAGATTTTCTATAACATTTTACAATATGATCCTTTGAGGATAAAAGGATCTCAATTGATACTCATTAAGGGCTACCTACCCCTAGGGTGGCTTAAAGGTGGTCCCTTGGTGCAAAACATTCAAATAACATCTCCTCTGAAGGTGATTGGTAAATTTAGACCAACCTTGAAGGACTCGCACAACTAAATCATTTACTATATGTTATTACCAAACATTTTAGCTAATAACTTAAATATTTGAAGTTCAAAACCAGTGACAACTGTCTAGATCCATAAATACATACCTTGTAAAGGCTACAAAATGACTTTTTTGATAGGTTTAGTGGCATATTGGAGTGTCACAGTGCCAAGAAGTTGACAACCGGAAGTTTACAAGCAAAATGGTGACCGAAAACAGAAACGCCCCCCCCAGACATTTTGTCCCTTTGCAAATTACGCATACAGACATAAAATTATATCAAAACTATACATTTTTGAAGTTAAATACCTGAACATTTCATTTATCTAAAAATCTGTCATAAGTCGGAACTTATTTTAGAAAGGAACTACAAACGTATGAAACACTTGCTGATTGGCTGATTTAATTGTGTGAGTCCTAAATGAAAGCGTTCTTTGTTTACTATATCCGCTAACTTTGGGGAACATTTGCCCTATTTACCTTTTATTCTAACAAATATTAAAGTTCAGCAGCATGTGTATCAGTCATACTTCCATTCAAGTGACCATGAAGGCCCAATAGGCCTCTTGTTCTATCACCTGGTCTGTCCTCTCACGTCAAACTTAGTACTAGATCTTCACTCTAGAAACATCGTATCATACCACTTTGATGTCGTTAAAATGGAACAATATAAGGAACGAGGAAATTGAATCAAATATTGATGAAAAAATGAGAAATAAATGTTATTTTGGAAACACTGGAATTCATTCATTTGTTTTTCGAAAGAGACATTTCAATATTAATGAATACAGAATGAGGTTCCTCACATGTGATTAAGATATATATATACCGGGTATATAAACAAATACCTACTAATGATCTCAACTGTTATATCTCAGTCTTGGGTGCGATTGCTATAACTAAAACAACAGTAAACAAAATAGCTGTCATTACAGTCTATCACCCCATGGCACAGTCCAGGATAAATCATTACTGTTATCATCAACAGGCTATGGTTTATATTTATCATCTGGGATATAAATAGTTTATATTTATCTTCTGGGCTATAATTAGTTTATATTTATCTTCTGGGATATAAATAGTTTATATATTTATCTTCTGGGATATAAATAGTTTATATTTATCTTCTGGGCTATAAAAAGTGTATATTTATCATCTGGGATATAAATAGTGTATATTTATCATCTGGGATATAAATAGTGTATATTTATCATCTGGGATATTAATAGTGTATATTTATCATCTGGGATATAAATAGTGTATATTTATCATCTGGGATATAAATAGTGTATATTTATCATCTGGGATAGAAATAGTGTATATTTATCTTCTGGGATATAAATAATGTATATTTATAATCTGGGATATAAATAGTGTATATCTATCATCTGGGATATAAATAGTTTATATTTATCATCTTGGATATATATATAAACAGTTAATATTTATCTTCGTGGGTATAAATAGCTATCATCTGGGGTATAAATAGTTTATCATATGGGGTATAAATAGTTTATTTTTATCACATTGGATATTAATAATTTATATTTATCACATAGGATATAAAAACTTTATATTTATCATCTGGGGTATAAATAGTTTATATTTATCATTCGGGGTATAAATAGTGTATATTATTCTTTGGGGTAAAAGACAGAGTAATAATTTTAAGGTTCGGCTTTATCAACGTGTTAGCATTAATCCAGAAAAACTTCATGTCCCAGACAGTAACGGTTTTCCCAAAAGTTCCACTTTTCTTAAATCTATATATTGTACTGTTTAAGGTAAGGATTACAGAATAACTCGTGTTGCCATGAAAACCAGTCTGTTAAAGAAAATTCCATTTATTGGTGATAAATGTAAGATGTTCCCTGCATAAATAACAAAAACCTTCTTTTGTTTATAGAGCAAAGCAATTTGGCCCAGAGAAAGCTGTGAAAATATGTCATGCAGGCTTTGTGTGATTTGTAAGGAGCAGACCACTGTCATGTTTTAATAGTTTGTTCATGAGCCTAGGTTTCTTATGATGTGAGTTTACAGTTGGAAATTGGTCTTTTAGTTTTCTAATAATAGATTGCCATATATTCCTAATAGAACATTTACCATTTGAAATGTCGATAAATGCCAAGCTTGATGAATGTTTTAGCAGCTATGTAGGACTAGCACTACACAACTGTTCACCTAGATTGTGATATCATCACAGCTCGCCTGGTGATCGTGACGTCTCCGTAATTGACTAGTCAATACAATTGATTCCCAGATTAACACCTATGTCCTTCTGCTTAATGATGCTCTTTTGATTTTCTGCATTACAAATTACCCTAAAGACAACAAATGGTATTGTGTTCATCTACCAGTGACCACACATACTATTGAGTCATTGGGTTGATTGACGTTTACCAGTGACCACAGACATAACTCGGGTCGCTGGATTGGTATTTCGCTACAAATGGCCGTGCATACAGTTGAGGCATGGGTTGATTGTCCATTACAGATTGTTTTACCGATTTTTGTGGCGTGGATTTGCTGTTCGTTGCAAATGACCACCAAGATAATTGAAGCGTGGGTTTGATTTTTCATTCAAAATGACCATGCAGACAATTTAAGCGTGGGTTTGGGTGTATGTTACGAATGATCACATCGCTTATTCAAGCATGGGTTTAATTGTTCCTTAAAAATGGCCACACTGGCAATTGAGCAGGGCAGATTTTATTTATTTTTGCATTTGCTTTTGGTTTCAAATGACCACACAAGTTCTTCAAATGTGATGTTTTGATCCATTTGTCTCTTAGCATGTCACAGATTGTTGCAAATTGAAACTACTTGTAAGAAATTACCTAACCAACAGTTTAGCTACAAAAGACCTCACAGATAATTTGCAATAATTAATTGCATTCTTTGAGATTTTCTTCCACATAACTTTAAAAGCCAGGGCTTGGTTTTACCTAGAAGATGTGGCCTAAGTGTGTCCTGAAATCAGGCTTTGCCTGTGCAGTTATCAAAGTTCAGCATAACTAATTACAAGAAAGGTTTTCATTCTTTTAAAAAAAAAAGAGTTCACCAAGCTTGGATGATCCATTTTTGTCTCTATGAATGGATATGTAACCATTGGCTTTGATTGCTATATATGTCTTGGTGAATATGACGACATACAGAAATAGTCTAGGCCACAAAAAGGATTGCGACAGGACCATTTAAGCTGAACTACATTGTACCATGAGTGATGTTTCCTTTATGAAGCCTATATCTTGTGATGTTCTGGCTGTCATAAATATCAAAGACGCGAAGTTCTGGCTGTCATAAATATATCAAAGACGCGAAGTTCTGGCTGTCATAAATATCAAAGACGCAAAGTTTTGGCTGTCATAAATATCAAAGACGCGAAGTTCTGGCTGTCATAAATATCAAAGACGCGAAGTTCTGGCTGTCATAGATATCAAAGACGCAAAGTTCTGGCTGTCATAAATATCAAAGACGCGAAGTTTTGGCTGTCATAAATATCAAAGACGCGAAGTTCTGGCTGTCATAAATATCAAAGACGCGAAGTTCTGGCTGTCATAAATATCAAAGACTCAAAGTTCTGGCTGTCATAAATATATCAAAGACGCGAAGTTCTGGCTGTCATAAATAATCAAAGACGCAAAGTTCTGGCTGTCATAAATATCAAAGACGCAATGCCAAGCATTCTGAGTTTAGGTTAAACATTTATTTATGTCTTTGTTGACGAAGGTAAGACAAACCATTAACATACCAGGAGGAGAATACAGGTTGTTTGTATTGACCTTTTGTTTTGTGCTTTATTCATTGGTAGAATGTTGTTCCCTATTCATTAAAAGAGCAGCGATGTCACTACCTTTACACGGCGAGGCCTTTGTGAAGTGATGTCACTACCTTTTCACGGCTAGGCCTTTGTGAAGTGATGTCACTACCTTTACACTGCGAGGCCTTTGTAAATTGATGTCACTACCCTTACACGGCTAGGCCTTTGTGAAGTGATATCACTACCTTTACACGGCTAGGCCTTTGTGAAGTGATGTCACTGCCTTTACACAGCTAGGCCTTTGTGAAGTGATGTCAATATCTTTACACGGCTAGGCCTTTGTGAAGTGATATCACTACCTTTACACGGCTAGGCCTTTGTGGAGTGATGTCACTGCCTTTACACAGCTAGGCCTTTGTGAAGTGATGTCAATACCTTTACACGGCTAGGCCTTTGTGAAGTGATATCACTACCTTTACACGGCGAGGCCTTTGTGAAGTGATGTCACTACCTTTTCACGGCTAGGCCTTTGTGGAGTGATGTCACTACCTTTACACGGCTAGGCCTTTGTGAAGTGATGTCACTACCTTTACACGGCGAGGCCTTTGTGGAGTGATGTCACTACGTTTACACGGCGAGGCCTTTGTGGAGTGATGTCACTACCTTTACACGGCGAGGCCTTTGTGGAGTGATGTCACTACGTTTACACGGCGAGGCCTTTGTGGAGTGATGTCACTACGTTTACACGACTAGGCCTTTGTGGAGTGATGTCACTGCCTTTACACAGCTAGGCCTTTGTGAAGTGATGTCAATACCTTTACACGGCTAGGCCTTTGTGAAGTGATGTCAATACCTTTACATGGCTAGGCCTTTGTGAAGTGATGTCTCTGCCTTTACACGGCTAGGCCTTTGTGAAGTAGATGGCTTAGGGGAGTTTACTGAGCATTAGTGTATTGGAGAACAGACTCCAATGAATGAATTGATGCTGTGCTGATGCTGCCAAACATGTGAACACAATAAGGGCAGCCATCGGCGTGGATACAGTGTGAGGCTGATCCGAGTGACCGTGATGTTTGTGTGACTGGGACAGCCATGTGCTTAGTTGAGTACAGTAGACAGGGATTACTGATGTTTGTTTGTGCACCTAGCAAGGACAGGTCGTACCAATAGAAGGTGTGCTGACAGTATCAACAAAAATTATATATTCATTCTCTGCACATTTTAACCTGTTTTCCAGACATATTTGAGCTGGTTTTATAAAAACGCTTATTTGATTTTAATCAGTTAGCAGGGTAGTAAGGCTATCAATTGTTTATAGTTTTTTTCTATATGATAATTATGGAAATGCTTGTTATGAATAATTCCACAAATCCCTCTTGGATGAAGACAGCTGATACCATGTTGAAATAATTATATATGAATATTTAAAAATAATGAATATAAATGGCAACTGTGTACAACTGTTGTGTATTGTAAAGGTGTGATGTGGATTTACTCCTCCAGTAATGTTCCTTCGTACATAGCTTGTGAATTTATTCCTCTGTTAGTGTTCCGGCTTACATAGCTTGTGGATTTATTCCTCTGTTGGTGTTCTATCACACAAAGGTCATGGATTTACTCATCAGTTTGTGTTTCCTGCATGCGTAGCTCTTGAATTACTACTGTTTGTATTTAACCTGGAATATAGTGATCCTATGATCTTTGTGATTCTATGGAAATTCTGTGTGGATTTTAACCATACAAAGTGTCTTCTCTTATGAGTGTGGATTATACATACTGTAACTAATGTGTGGATGGTCTTCCCCACAACTAGATATAAGGTAGGTCATCATATATGTCAGATAGGTCATCATACATGTCGGGTAGATCATCATACCTGTTAGGTAGGTCATCATACATGTCAGGTAGATCATCATACATGTCAGTGAGGTCATCATACATGTCAGGTAGGTCATCATACATGTCAGTAAGGCCATCATACCTGTCAGGTAAGTCATCATACATGTCAGGTAGCTCGTCATACATGTCGGGTAGATCATCATACCTGTCAGGTAGGTCATCATACATGTCAGGTAGATCGTCACACATGTTAATACATGTCGGGTAGGTCATCATACCTGTCAGGTAGGTGTCAGGTAGATCGTCACACATGTCAGGAAGATCATCATACATGTCAGGTAGGTCATCATACATGTCAGTAAGGTCATCATACCTGTCAGGTAAGTCATCATACATGTCAGGTAGATCGTCATACATGTCGGGTAGATCATCATACCTGTCAGGTAGGTCATAATACATGTCGGGTAGGTCATCATACCTGTCAGGTAGGTCATCATACATGTCGGGTAGGTCATCATACCTGGCAGGTAGGTCATCATACATGTCAGGTAGATCATCATACCTGTCGGGTACGTAGATCATCACACATGTCAGGTAGGTCATCATACATGTCAGGTAGAACGTCATACATGTCGGGTAGATCATCATACCTGTCAGGTAGGTCATCATACATGTCGGGTAGGTCATCATACCTGTCAGGTAGGTCATCATACATGTCAGGTAGAACGTCATACATGTCGGGTAGATCATCATACCTGTCAGGTAGGTCATAATACATGTCGGGTAGGTCATCATACCTGTCAGGTAGGTCATCTTACATGTCAGGTAGATCATCATACATGTCAGTTAGGTCATCATACATGTCAGGTAGATCATCATACATGTCAGGTAGGTCATCACACATGTCAGGTAGATCATCATACATGTTGGGTAGATCATCATGCATGTCAACTAGATCATCATACATGTCAGGTAGATCATACTAGTCCGGTAGGTCATCACACATGTCAGGTAGATCATACCTGTCAGGAAGGCCATCACACATGTCCGGTAGGTCATCATACATGTCAGGAAGGTCATCACACATGTCAGGTAGGTCATCACACATGTCCGGTAGGTCATCATACATGCCAGGTAGGTCATCACACATGTCAGGTAGATCATACCTGTCATGTAGGTCATCACACATATCAGGTGATGATATGTATTGATGTTTTACAGATATTTGATGTTTTTTCCCCTATGGATCAGGTAATAATTGTCATCATACATGTTAGGTAGATCTTCATACATGTCAGTAAGGTCATCATACATGTCAGGTAGGTCATCACACATGTCAGGTAGGTCATCACGCATGTCAGGTAGGTCATCATACATGTCGGGTAGATCATCACACATGTCAGGTAGGTCATCACACATGTTAGGTAGGTCATCATACATGTCGGGTAGATCATCACACATGTCAGGTAGGTCATCATACATATCAGGCAGATTATACCTGTCAGGTAGATCATACTACATGTCAGGTAGGTCATCATACATGTCAGGTAGATCATCATAAATGTCAGGTAGGTCATCATACATGTCAGTAAGGTCATCATACCTGTCAGGTAAGTCATCATACATGTCAGGTAGATCATCATACATGTCAGGTAGATCATCATACCTGTCAGGTAGATCATCACACATGTCAGGTAGATCATCACACATGTCAGGTAGGTCATCATACATATCAGGCAGATTATACCTGTCAGGCAGATCATAATACATGTCAGGTAGGTCATCATACATGTCAGGGAGATCATCATACATGTCAGTAAGGTCATCATACATGTCAGGTAGATCATCTCACATGTCAGGTAGGTCATCACACATGTCAGGTAGATCATACTTGTCTGGTGGGTCATCACACATGTCAGGTAGATCATACCTGTCATGTAGGTCATCACACATATCAGGTGATGATATGTATTGATGTATTACAGATATTTGATGTTTCTTCCCCTACGGGTAGGTCATCATACATGTCAGGTAGGTCATCATACATGGTAGATCATCATACATGTCAGGTAGGTCATCATACAGGTCATCATACATGTCAGGTAGATCATCACACATGTCAGGTAGGTCATCACACATGTCAGGGAGGTCATCACACATGTCAGGTAGGTCATCACACATGTCAGGTAGATCATCATACCTGTCAGGTATATCATCATACATGTCAGGTGGGTCATCATACATATCAGGCAGATTATACCTGTCAGGTAGATCATCCCACATGTCAGGTAGGTTATCACACATGTCAGGAAGATCATACCTGTCATGTAGGTCATCATACATGGTAGATCATCATACCTCATACATGTCAGGTGGCTCATCATACATATCAGGCAGATTATGCCTGTCAGGTAGATCATATGTCAGGTAGATCATGGTCATCATACATGTTAGGTGGGTCATCATACATATCAGGCAGATTATGCCTGTCAGGTAGATCATCCTGTCATGTAGGTCATCACACACATGTCAGGTACATGTCGGGTAGATTATACTAGACCGGTAGGTCATCACACGTAGATCATACTAGTCCGGTAGGTCATCACACGTAGATCATACTAGTCCGGTAGGACATCACACATGTCAGTAGGTCATCATACATATGTCAGGTAGGTCAGCACACATGTCAGGTACATGTCAGTAAGGTCATCACACATGGCAGGTAGATCATACCTGGCAGGAAGGTCATCACATGTCGGGTAGATCATCACACAGGTCAGGGAAGCCATCATACATGTCAGTAAGGTCATCACACATTTCAGGTCGATCATCATACATGTCATACATGTCAGGTCGGTCATCATACATGTTAGGTGGGTCATCATACATATGTCAGGTAGGTCATCACACATGTCAGGTAGATCATCATACATGTCAGGTAGATTATACTAGTCCGGTAGGTCATCACACATGTCAGGTAGATCATACCTGTCAGGAAGGTCATCATACATGTCCGGTAGGTCATCATACATGACAGGTAGGTCATCACACATGCCAGGTAGATCATAATACATGTCAGGTAGATCATCATACATGATCGTCATACCTGTCAGGTAGATCATCATACATGTAAGGTAGGTCATCACACATGTCAGGTGGATCATCATACATGTCAGGCAGATCATCATACCTGTCAGGTATATCATCATACATGTCAGGTGGGTCATCATACATATCAGGCAGATTATACCTGTCAGGTAGATCATAATACATGTCAGGTAGGTCATCATACATATCAGGCAGATTATACCTGTCAGGTAGATCATAATACATGTCAGGTGGTAGATCATCATACCTGTCAGGTAGGTCATCGCACATGTCAGGTAGATCATACATGTCAGGAAGGTCATCACGCATGTCAGGTAGGTCATCACACATGTAAGGTAGATCATACCTGTCAGGAAGGCCATCACACATGTCAGGTAGGTCATCAGACATGTCAGGTAGATCATAATACCTGTAAGGTCGGTCATCACACAGGTCAGGTAGGTCATCACATATGTCAGGTAGGTCATCACACATGTAGGGTAGATCATACCTGTCAGGCAGACCATCACACATGTCAGGTAGGTCATCAGACATGTCAGGTAGGTCATCATACGTGTCAGGTAGATCATCATACCTGGCAGGTAGGTCATCACACATGTCAGGAAGTTCATCATGCATGTCAGATAGGTCATCACACATGTCAGGTAGGTCATCAGACATGTCAGGTAGGGCATCATACATGTCAGTAAGGTCATCACACATGTCAGGTAGGTCATCACGCATGTCCGGTAGGTCATCATCCATGCCAGGTAGGTCATCACACATGTCAGGCAGATCATCATACATGTCAGGTAGATTATACTAGTCCGGTAGGTCATCGCACATGTCAGGCAGATCATACATGTCAGGAAGGTCATCACACCTGTCAGGTAGATCATCATACATGTCATGTAGATCATCATACCTGTCGGGTACGTAGATCATAGATCATCACACATGTCAGGTAGGTCATAACACATGTCAGGTAGATCATCATACATGATCGTCATACCTGTCAGGTAGATCATCATTCCTGTCATGTAGATCATCATCCATGTCAGGTAGGTCATCACACATGTAAGGTAGATCATACCTGTCAGGAAGGGCATCACGTCACACATGTCAGGTAGGTCATCACGCATGTCCGGTAGGTCATCATCCATGCCAGGTAGGTCATCACACATGTCAGGGAGGTCATCATACATGGCAGGTAGATCATCATACCTGTCGGGGACGTAGATCATAGATCATCACACATGTCAGGTAGGTCATCACACCTGTCAGGTAGGTCATCACACATGTTCGGTCGACCATCATACATGTTGGGTAGATCATCATACATGTCAGGTAGATCATCATACCTGTCAGGTAGGTCATCACACATGTCAGGTAGATCATCATACCTGTCAGGAAGGTCATCACACAGGTCAGGTAGGTCATCACATATGTCAGGTAGGTCATCACACATGTCAGGTAGATCATACTAGTCCGGTAGGTCATCGCACATGTCAGGTAGATCATACATGTCAGGAAGGTCATCACACATGTCAGGTAGGTCATCCCACTTGTGAGGTAGGTCATCACACATCATCACACATGTCAAATAGGTAATGCAGATCATTACACATGTGAGGTAGGTCTTCACACATGTCAGGTGGATAATCATGTCAGGTAGATCCTCACACCTGTCAGGTTGGTCATCATGCATATCATGTAGGTCAGGTAGGTCATCGCACATGTCAGGGAGATGATCATACATGTCAGGTGGATCATCATACCTGTCATGAAGGTCATCATACATGTTAGGTAGATCATCACACCTGTCAGGTTGGTCATCATGCATATCATGTAGGTCAGGTAGGTCATCTCACATTTCAGGTAGATCATCACCCCTGTCAGGTAGGTCAGGTAGGTCATCCCACATGTCAGGTAGCTTATCACACATGTCAGGTTGGTCATCATGCATATCATGTAGGTCAGGTAGGTCATCCCACATGTCAGGTAGAACATCACACATGTCAGGAAGTTCATCATGCATGTCTGACAGGTTATCACACATGGCAGGTATATCATCATACCTGTTGGGTCGTAGATCATCATGCATGTCAGGGAAATCATCATACATGTCAGTGAGGTCATCATACCTGACATGTGTGCTGATCTACCTGACATGATTATCCACCTGACATGTGTGAGGATCTCCCTGACATGTATGATGTCAATTATTACCTGATCCATAGGGGAAAAAACATCAAATATCTGTAATATATCAATACATATCATCAACTAACATGGGTGATGTCTGTCATCTCCGTAGCGACAGGTATGATGAGCTACCTGACATGTGTAATGACCTACCTGACATTTGTGATGACCTACCTCACAAGTGGGATGACCTACCTTGCAGGTTTAATTACCTGACATGTGTGCTGATCTACCTGCCATGTGTGATGATCTGCCTGACAGGAATGATGATCCACCTGACATGTGTGATAACCTACCTGACAGGTATGATAACCTACCTGAAATGTGTGATGGCCTACCTGACATGTATAATGATCTACCTGAAATGTGAGATGACCTACCTGACATGTCAGGTAGGTCATCATACATGTCAGGTAGATCATCACATATGTCAGGTAGGTCATCACACATGTCAGGTAATCATACCTGTAAGGTAGGTCATCACACATGTCAGGTAGATCATACCTGTTAGGTAGATCATCACACATGTCAGGTAGGTCATCACACATGTCAGGTAGATCATCACACCTGTCAGGTAGGTCATCACACATGTTGGGTAGATCATACCTGTCAGGCAGATCATCACACATGTCAGGTAGGTCATCACACATGTCAGGTAGGGCATCACACATGTCAGGTAGATCAGCACACATGTCAGGTAGATCATCATACTTGTCAGGTAGGTCATCATACATGTCAGTAAGGTCATCATACCTGTCAGGTAGGTCATCATACATGTCAGGTAGATTGTCACACATGTCAGGTAGGTCATCACACATGTTGGGTAGATCATCATACATGTTGGGTAGATCATCATACATGTCAGGTAGATCATCATACATGTCAGGTAGGGCATCACACATGTCAGGTAGGTCATCATACATGTCAGGTAGGTCATCACACATGTCAGGTAGATCATACTGTCCAGTAGGTCATCACACATGTCGGGTAGATCATACCTGTCAGGTAGGTCATCCCACTTGTGAGGTAGGTCATCACACATGTCAGGTAGGTCATCATACATGTCAGGTAGATCATCATACCTGTCGGGTACGTAGATCATCACACAGGTCATGTAGATCATCATACCTGTCAGGTAGATCATCATGCATGTCAGGTAGATCATCATACCTGTCGGGTACGTAGATGACAGACATCACCCATGATAGGTGATGATATGTAATGATGTATTACAGATATTTAATGTTTCTTCCCCTACGGATCAGGTAATAATTGTCACCATACATTTTAGGTAGATTATCCCACATGTCAGGTAGGTCCTCACACATGTCAGATACCTGTCAGGTAGGTCATCCCACATGTCAGACATGTCAGGTAGGTCGTCATACATGTCAGGTGGATCATCATACCTGTCAGGTCGATCATCCCACTTGTGAGGTCGGTCATCACACATGTTGGGTAGATCATCATACCATACCTGTCATGTAGGTCATCATTCCTGTCAGGTAGGTCATCACAGTAGATCATCATACATGTCAGGTAGATCATCATACCTGTCGGGTATGTAGATCATCACACATGTCAGGTAGATCATCATACCTGTCAGGTAGATCATCATACAGGTCAGGAAGATCATCATACCTGTCGGGTACGTAGATGACAGACATCACCCATGTTAGGTGATGATATGTATTGATGTATTACAGATATTTGATGTTTCTTCCCCTACGGATCAGGTAATAATTGTCATCATACATGTTAGGTAGATTATCATACATGTTAGGTAGATCATCATACATGTCAGGTAGGTCATCACACATGTCAGTTAGGTCATCATACCTGTCAGGTAGGTCATCACACATGTCAGGTAGGTCATCACACATGTCAGGTAGGTCATCACACATTTCAGGTAGGTTATCACACATGTCAGGTAGATCAGCACACATGTCAGGTAGATCATCACACATGTCAGGTAGATCATCATACCTGTCAGGTAGATCATCATACATGTCAGGTAGGTCATCACACATGTCAGGAAGTTCATCATGCATGTCAGATAGGTCATCACACATGTCAGGTAGGTCATCACACATGTCAGGTAGGTTATCACACATGTCAGGTAGATCAGCACACATGTCAGGTAGATCGTCACATATGTCAGGTAGATCATCATACATGTCAGGTAGGTCATCACACATGTCAGGTAGTTCATCATGCATGTCAGATAGGTCATCACACATGTCAGGTAGATCATCACACATGTCAGGTAGATCACCACACATGTCAGGTAGATCATCATACAGGTCAGGAAGATCATCATACCTGTCGGGTACGTAGATCATCACACATGTCAGGTAGAGATATTTGAGGTTTCTTCCCCTACGGATCAGGTAATAATTGTCATCATACATGTCAGGTAGATTATCTACCTGACATGTCAGATAGGTCATCACACATGTTAGGAAGGTCATCACACATGTCAGGTAGGTCATCACACATGTCAGGTAGGTCATCAGACATGTCAGGTAGATCATCACACATGTCAGATAGGGCATCACACATGTTAGGAAGGTCATCACACATGTCAGGTAGGTCATCATACATGTCAGGTAGATTATCTACCTGACATGTCAGATAGGTCATCACACATGTTAGGAAGGTCATCACACATGTCAGGTAGGTCATCACACATGTCAGGTAGGTCATCACACATGTCAGGTAGTCCATCATGCATGTCAGGTAGATCATCACACATGTCAGGTAGTCCATCATGCATGTCAGATCATCATACATGTCAGGTAGTTCATCATACATGTCGGGTAGATCATCACACATGTCAGATAGGTCATCACACATATCAGGTAGGTCATCACACATGTCAGATAGGTCATCACACATGTCAGGTAGGTTATCACACATGTCAGGTAGGTCATCACACATGTCAGGTAGGTCATCATACCTGTCAGGTAGGTCATCACACATGTTAGGTGATGATATGTATTGATGTATTACAGATATTTGATGTTTCTATTTCTTCCCCTACTGATCAGGTAGTAATTGTCATCATACATGTCAGGTAGATTATCATACTTGTCGGGTACGTAGATCATCATACCTGTCAGGTAGATCATCATACCTGTCAGGTAGATCATCATACATGTCAGGTAGATCATCACACATGTCAGGTAGGTCATCACACATGTCAGGTAGATCATCATACCCGTCAGGTAGATCATCATACATGTCAGGTAGTTCATCATACATGTCAGGAAGGTCATCACACATGTCAGGTAGATCATCACACATGTCGGGTAGATCACCATACAGGTCAGGAAGGTCATCACACATGTCAGGTAGATCATTATACCTGTTGGGTACGTAGATCATCATACCTGTCAGGTAGATCATCATACATGTCAGGTAGGTCATCACACATGTCAGGTAGATCATCATACATGTCAGGTAGATCATCATACCTGTTGGGTACGTAGATCATCATACCTGTCAGGTAGTTCATCATACATGTCAGGTAGATCATCATACATGTCAGGTAGATCATCATACATGTCAGGTAGATCATCATACATGTCGGGTACGTAGATCATCATACATGTCAGGTAGATCATCACACATGTCAGGTAGATCATCATACCTGTCGGGTACGTAGATCATCACACATGGAAGGTGATGATATGTACTGATGTATTACAGATATTTGATGTTTCTTCCCCAGCTACTGATCAGGTGTACAGTATCAATCAAGTCTATTAAACTATAAACTATGACTGTTTAACCAATGTCTTTATTGTTTCAGTATGGATGGTGCTGACCTTTGCTTTGAGATTGTGAAGAGAGCGTCGCTGGGCTTTGTTTACAGTGAAGCCGTGGCCAGGTAATTTTACTTCATAAGTATAAACTAGGATTTCACAAAGGTATGAACAACCTCCTGTTTACTGAATAAGTGTAAACAAATAAACATAATGACTCAAAAGTAAATATCTATAATTTGACAAAACAAAAATATCCCAACCTTACATGAATAGCTAGCTTGGTAAGTCAAAACCTGAAAACTAACACTTTCACAGAATTGGGAATTAAAATTAAAACTGCAAGTCTGCTTCTTTTGACAAGAAAGTGGTTGTGTTTTGTGATATCCAGTATGATAATTTTCATACCCCTATATTTGGGTTTTTGGGGTGTACCGGAACCAACTTTTCTGTTTGTCTAAAAGGGAGTTCATCTGGATAATTTTTTATTTTTTAAACAATTTCATTGACTTTTTTGAGACATTCTCTGCCTGACTACTTAATTATGTAACTCAAGTTTGATGAGGTCCACATGCCTCTTATTTTGTACATAAGAGTACACTTTTTATTGACTGATAAACTTTGTTAAGTTTCAAAATTCAAGATGGCCACATGATGGCCTCTTATTAGCTGAGATAAACATGGTTGTAACTTGAGTTCTGCTAGGCCTACACATACTTTTTGAAATTTCCATGTGGGAGATTCTGCATGCAAAAATTTAAAACGTGAATAAAATGTGTGTATATATTCCCCTAGGGACCAAATAACCATTTAAAATGAATATTTTGAGTTCTAGCTTTCAGATGAAATCATTAGATCTTAGAATTTGGGAATTGTTTAGCAAATCATTGGTTGAAAATGCTAAATTTAAGGGTCCAAATCGGGGGGGGGGGGGGGGTCTCTCTCTCTGTAATAGGGAGGGTTGGCAAGTATGCCTACATTGTTGATATTTTGTGTCAGTGTGTGAAAGCTAAACTTAATGTTTAGTAGCTAATTTTTAGCTCACCTAGGCCCTTCAATTTTTAGCTCACCTAGCCCGAAGGGCCATGTGAGCTTATGCCGACTATTGCGTCAACTTTTTCTTTTGAACCATTTCTTCGGAAGAACTGGAGGACCTAGGGTCATGATATTTGGCCAGTAGGTACCTGGGATGGAGTGCTATAACGTTTCCTCATTTAAATGACCTTGACCTTCTTTCAAGGTCACAGGGGTCAAATATGTTAAAAACTTCAAACAATAATATCCTAAGAGCCATTTGAACCAGTCATGATACATGAGTATGTTATGTAGACCAGCAGTGCAAATCTTTTCCTTAATTACAGTAATGAGGTCAAAGGTCAACTTTATGTGCTAGTTGGGGGAGGGGGGGGGGGTCAAACGTTAACATTTTCCACATTAAAATGACCTTGAACTACTTTCAAGGTCACAGGGGTCAAATATGTTAAAAATTTCAAACAATATCCTAAGAAGCATTATCTCATAATCATGATGCTTGGGTATGTTATGTAGACCAGCTGTGTAAATCGTTTTCTTTATTACAGTAATGAGGTCAAATTTCAACTTTAAGTGCTAGACAGAGTCAAAAGTCAACGTGGGTTAAAAGCTTTAAAATTAAAATTTCAAACAACAATATCTTAAGAACCGTTTTAGAGATGTTAAAATGTCTTGTGTTCTAGTTACCAAATTTGGTCTGAAGTTACCTTTATGTCAGTTTCATGTAACAAAAGAAACAGGCGAGCAATACAGGCCCTGTGGGCCTTTTATTAAGTTTGTGATTAAGATGGCCAACATGACCTTTGATTGGAAAAAAATCATGATTATAAATTAAGTTGAGAATATGTTGAAATATGTTTTTTAATCAGTCTGTTATATTATTTCTTTTTGTCATCTGGCTATTGGAATATTTTGTATGTCCTGTTTCATCAATATTCTTTGAATAAATGGAAAAGTTAATACTTTGGAAGACCTGACGCCGTGTGCTATCAGTAAAATAACCTAAGGTAAAATCTGAAAAGAGATCATGATGATATTGGTTTTCACCAGCAAAATATTTAAGTATGATGTTTCCCCTACTTTATGCCAAGGAATCATTGACGGTTTTATCAGAGGAAATAGTGGACGCATCAAAATAAAACTTTTCCCTGTTTAAGGATCCCCGTTCCACTGCCAAAATCTGTAACTATACTTTTAAAACTGTTTTTTTTCCCGCTTTCATAGATCATTTCTGAAAAAAACCTTTGCAGGACTTTTATGAAAAGATAAAATTAAAAAAAAATCTGAGTGTAAAATTTTAGGGGATGGGGGGCTAAACTTTGGATTCAAACCATGAACAAAGAATGTTATACTAATTGCTCTAAGCGACTGAGCTCTATGGTCAACAGAAGTATCCAGGCCCAGCTGTGTTCATTGTATCCAAAACAAAATTAAGGGGAGGTTGCTGTTCATACACTGTTCATACCATATCCACTTTGCTGTGGGACAGGAATATTTAAGGGGAGGTTGCTGTTCACACACTGGTCATACCATATGCACTTTGCTGTGGGACAGGAATCGTTAAGGGGAGGTTGCTGTTCACACACTGATCCTACCATATCCACTTTGCTGTGGGACAGGAATCTATAAGGGGAGGTTGCTGTTCACACACTGGTCATACCATATGCACTTTGCTGTGGGACAGGAATCGTTAAGGGGAGGTTGCTGTTCACACACTGGTCATACCATACCCACTTTGCTGTGGGACAGGAATCTTTAAGGGGAGGTTTCTGTTCATACAATGTTCCTACCATATCCACTTTGCTGTGGGACAGGAATCTATAAGGGGAGGTTGCTGTTCACACACTGGTCATACCATATCCCCTTTGCTGTGGGACAGGAATCTTTAAGGGGAGGTTTCTGTTCATACAATGTTCCTACCATATCCACTTTGCTGTGGGACAGGAATCTTTAAGGGGAGGTTTCTGTTCATACACTGTTCCTACCATATCCACTTTGCTGTGGGACAGGAATATTTAAGGGGAGGTTGCTGTTCACACACTGGTCATACCATATCCGCTTTGCTGTGGGACAGGAATCTTTAAGGGGAGGTTGCCGTTCATACACTGGTCATACCATATCCACTTTGCTGTGGGACAGGAATCTTTAAGGGGAGGTTTCTGTTCATACACTGTTCCTACCATATCCACTTTGCTGTGGGACAGGAATATTTAAGGGGAGGTTGCTGTTCACACACTGGTCATACCATACCCACTTTGCTGTGGGACAGGAATCTTTAAGGGGAGGTTGCTGTTCACACACTGTTCCTACCATATCCACTTTGCTGTGGGACAGGAATATTTAAGGGGAGGTTGCTGTTCACACACTGGTCATACCATACCCACTTTGCTGTGGGACAGGAATCTTTAAGGGGAGGTTTCTGTTCATACAATGTTCCTACCATATCCACTTTGCTGTGGGACAGGAATCGTTAAGGGGAGGTTGCTGTTCACACACTGATCCTACCATATCCACTTTGCTGTGGGACAGGAATATTTAAGGGGAGGTTGCTGTTCACACACTGGTCATACCATACCCACTTTGCTGTGGGACAGGAATCTTTAAGGGGAGGTTGCTGTTCATACACTGTTCCTACCATATCCACTTTGCTGTGGGACAGGAATCTTTAAGTTTCACTGTCACAATTTGACAGCTGATGGATGACCTTGTGTAAAATGAAGCTGTGTTAGATCAGAAACTCTAGCAGGCAAAAGCATGTTTTTCCAAAAACATTATACCCAGTGAAAGGTATAGGCCTGTAAGCCTTTGGTTTTAGGCTGAGTGTTTTGCATAGGCAGAAGTCATTTAGGTTTCAGAGATTATTTCAAATTTAATTCTGTAGCGATTGCTATAATGGGAATTTATTGTGTAGACAGACGTCACCTGGTTTGATCTCAATCAAGTCTACTGTGTGATGTATTGATATTCTTGTCACTTACATGCTTGTGTTTCCTGGCAACATAGAATCCTGGTCAGTAAATGACACACATGCCATAACATGATAGCTTAACTTCATTATACCAAAAATAGCCATCTTAAACTTTATATTTTCTCTTTATAAAATTTATTGTAAGAATTGCTGAATTTTGGCTCAAGACAAGAAGTAAAACAACAACAACAGTGATAATGAAGATACAGGTTGTCATTGTAAAGAAAAACAATGAAATTATAAAAAAGGCTTTGCTTAAGTGCACATGCAAATTGAAAAATTAGGAATAGGAATATATGATGAAAATTGATGTATTATTTGACTGTATTTTTGTGAAGTGTGATTTTATTCTCCTTAAAATATGCCTTTATCAAACTTGCAATAAATCCAGAATAGGGTTCTGATTATCCCAAATAAGCCTGACAAGGTTACAACCAATTTCGATGAACCATGATTTCATATTTGTTCAAATGAATGATATTGACCAGCTTAGAAGGACACTGCGGTCAAAGTCAGTATTCATGCTGATGAGTGACCCGTAGTCATGCTGATGAGTGACCCGTAGTCAAGCTGATGAGTGACCCGTAGTCAAGCTGATGAGTGACCCGTAGTCAAGCTGATGAGTGACCCGTAGTCAAGCCAAGTGTTACATGTACTATACTTTGGCTTTCACATTTCTCAATTCTACTTCTCCATCAATAAATCTTGATAGCACTCAGCAATTTGATGATCATATCAATCTAACAATGCTCAGAAGATTTTGGTCCTGTCTTGTACACGGTATCTATGTCAGCCAGGGATTATCCGTCCTCAGAAAGACGATACAAGACGTGGACAGGGAATTTCCTTGGAGACCGTCAGACAAATATGGTACCAGTCTACCGGATCATACATTGCTGCTGGCCGTGGCAACAAATTATAAGATTGTTCATTTCACCTTCGTTTGAAAATAAGGAAGTCCAAATGTTAAAGTCCAAAGTTCAAAGGTGAAAGCTTGGACTTGCTCAGGGACTCACTTGTGCTGGGCATTGTTAGTTTATAGTGATGGTCTGCAGGCTTTCTTCACTGCACTGTTTTGTTTACAGAACTCAGTAGCTAGACCTGGCAATAGGGTTATAGAAAGTGTACAAGAGTCGGCTCAATCTGCAGACTCTTTTTTTTTATCCATAAAACTTGTCGCTTACATTCCGATTTCGTTAGATAATAGTAGGCATTGCCATCATCAGATGTAGCTGAGAATGTCTATTTGGCATGTCGATAAAGTACTATATGCAGAGTTATTGCCCTTTTCGTACAATTCAGAGAATTAATAATATATGCAGTATACTCACAGCAAATACGGTAACATACATAAAAATATTGTGTAAAGCAAAAATATCTTCCCAAAAATAGATGTCGAGATTTGGATAAAATTGACAGGCAAGTCTCTCAAATGAGAATGTATTCTCCCAGTTTGGGTACGGGATGAGATTGTATTCTACCAGTTTGGGTACTGGATGAGAATGTATTCTACCAGTTAGGGTACTGGATGAGAATGTATTCTACAGTTTGGGTACTGGATGACAATCTACTCTACAGTTTGGGTACTGGATGAGAATGTATTCTCCCAGTTTGGGTACGGGATGAGATTGTATTCTCCCAGTTTGGGTACTGGATGAGAATGTATTCGACCAGTTTGGGTACTGGATGAGAATGTATTCGACCAGTTTGGGTACTGGATGAGAATGTATTCGACCAGTTTGGGTACTGGATGAGAATGTATTCTCCCAGTTTGGGTACGGGATGAGATTGTATTCTCCCAGTTTGGGTACTGGATGAGAATGTATTCGACCAGTTTGGGTACTGGATGAGAATGTATTCTACCAGTTAGGGTACTGGATGAGAATGTATTCTACAGTTTGGGTACTGTATGAGAATGTATTCTACCAGTTTGGGTACTGGATGAGCATGTATTCTACCAGTTTGGGTACTGGATGAGCATGTATTCTACCAGTTTGGGTACTGGATGAGAATGGATTCTACCAGTTTGGGTACTGGATGAGAATGTATTCTACAAGTTTGGGTACTGGGTGAGAATGTATTCTACCAGTTTGGGAACTGGATGAGAATGTATTCTACCAGTTTGGATACTGGATGAGAATGTATTCTACCAGTTTGGATACTGGATGAGAATGTATTCTACCAGTTTTGGTACTGGATGAGAATGTATTCTACCAGTTTTGGTACTGGATGAGAATGTATTCTACCAGTGTGGGTACTGGATGAGAATGTATTCTACCAGTTTGGGTAGTGGATGAGAATGTATTCTACCAGTTTGGGGACTGGGTGAGAATGTATTCTACCAGTTTGGGTTCTGGGTGAGAATGTATTCTACCAGTTTGGGAACTGGATGAGAATGTATTCTACCAGTTTGGGCACTGGATGAGAATGTATTCTACCAGTTTGGATACTGGATGAGAATGTATTCTACCAGTTTTGGTACTGGACAAGAATGTATTCTACCAGTTTGGGTACTGGGTGAGAATGTATTCTACCAGTTTGGGAACTGGATGAGAATGTATTCTACCAGTTTGGATACTGGATGAGAATGTATTCTACCAGTTTTGGTACTGGATGAGAATGTATTCTACCAGTGTGGGTACTGGATGAGAATGTATTCTACCAGTGTGGGTACTGGATGAGAATGTATTCTACCAGTTTTGGTACTGGATGAGAATGTATTCTACCAGTGTGGGTACTGGATGAGAATGTATTCTACCAGTTTGGATACTGGATGAGAATGTATTCTACCAGTTTGGGGACTGGATGGGAATGTATTCTACCAGTTTGGGGACTGGATGAGAATGTATTCTACCAGTTTGGATACTGGATGAGAATGTATTCTACCAGTTTGGATACTGGATGAGAATGTATTCTACCAGTTTTGGTACTGGATGAGAATGTATTCTACCAGTTTGGGAACTGGATGAGAATGTATTCTACCAGTTTGGGTACTGGGTGAGAATGTATTCTACCAGTTTGGGTACTGGATGAGTAATGGTACTGCTGTATGAGGTTTGCTGATGAGGAGGTGGTGTGAAGTTATTGACACTCCTGTGTGATCCAGTCTGACATTTAAATGGATTTTGACCACTTTTTCTGTGTCGGTGGATAATAGTATTACTTAGGTGAGGTCCAAAAATGAGTGTAACTCATGAGTATTTAATGAAGTTACAGATGTTTTCTCTAGACTGATTGGCTATCATTTAAATGAGGTACATAAATTCTCAGCGTGGATCTGGTAACATTCAGTGTTCAAACAATCTGGTGCAGAACGCTGTTTTACATCAGGTCTGCTCTGTCTAAAGCATCCTGTCCAATTTGTATTGAACTCCAAAATGCCAATCCATAGACACTAGTGAAACTTTTATTGTTATTGCTGCTTATTATATAGCCCCTTTATGTTGTACACTAGAGTATAAAGCGTGTGCAGAACTGGGCTTGTAGCAAATGAGATTCCACTTAGATAGATGGATATTAATAACCAACTACTGCAAATCTTATACGTTTCAGCAGACAAGGTCTTTTTTACGTTCATCTTGAAAGTGAATTGGAGAATGTGAAACACATACTGGTTATAAATTCCAATTTAACAAATAAAAATGCTCTTTAGTAAAAAAAACATCTAATGTTTAAAGGGGCTGGTCGGGGAAAAAATTACAAAATAAATGGGTCTAAATGCATTCTCTGGCCTTCCAAAAGTTATACCACGGCAATATTATGGTCGAGTTCTGCTTGCTATGTCCTGTTTTGACCACTGAAATCTCGGGGAAGCCCCACGTAAATTTCACGTGGTTGTTTCAAAAGTGAGGCAGTGAAGATAACAGCAATAGCACGCTGTCATGTGCCATGTCAGACTCAACTAGCGGACAAGACAGCAATACTCTACGTAAATAATTGTTTTCAAAGGTCATGTATGATGCAAGTGTAGTTTTCCTACCTATATGTTGTTATATATAACGGTATTGATACCTCGTGCCTGTCATGACTTTTGCATGCATCTTTTTCTTTCGCCGTGATGTTTACATTTGGCCTTGTTGATGACACGCATGCAGTAAAATTACATCACTGATCTGGGTCAATTGAGAGTTTTAGACTGTCAGGTGACGATTTAGGATTTCTATAGTATAATTATAATTTTTAGGTCACCTGAGCTTTGCTCAAGTGACCTATTCTAATCGCTTTCCGTCGTGCGTCGTGCGTCGTGCGTAAACTTTTACATTTTCAACTTCTTCTTAAGAACCAGTGGATGGATTTTTTTCAAACTTGGTTAGAATCATCCTTGGTAGATGAGGCTTCAAAATTGTAAAATTGGGATTCCTACCCCAACCCCTGGGGCCAGGGCGGGGCCCCAAAGGGAAAATTAACCAATATTTCAAAAATCTTCTTCTTCAGACTCAGAGGTACTACACTCATTTTCTCTGCGTGGAAAGAAAGATCATCAGGGGCTTTACTTAAATTGTAAATTTCAGGACCCCCGAGCTATCCGTTCTCCCTTGGGGAGGGGGTAAAGTTTACTATAGTTTATATAGGGAAATAACACTTTTGGGTATATTTTGACAACTTTCTGTAGGAAATTATTTTTACTTGGTGAGAATTATCCTTGGAGGTAGATGGTTTCAAATTGTAAAATTGAGATTCCTACCCCGACCCCTGGGGCCAGGGCGGGGCCCCAAAGGGAAAATTAATCAATATTTCAAAAATCTTCTTCTCCAGACTCAGAGGTACTACAGTGATTTTCTCTACGTGGAAAGAAAGATCATCAGGGGCTTTACTTAAATTGTAAATTTCAGGACCCCCGAGCTATCCGTTCTCCCTTGGGGAGGGGGTAAAGTTTACTATAGTTTATATAGGGAAATAACACTTTTGGGTATATATTTTATCCATTTTCAGCAGAAAATTACTCAAACTTAGTCAGAATCATCTTGGGTGAATGAGAGTATTACTTTGTAAAATTGGGATTCCTGCCCCATCCCCAGGGGCTAGGGCGGGGCCCCAAAGGGAACATTTACCAATATTTTCAAATTCTTATCCTTTGATGACATGACAAGTATTGTATTTCATTTAGTTTACATGCTGATTTCCACATCACATCTAAACAATAAAATAAAGCTACCTGCAGTACCTATGATATAACTCGGGTGACCGCTAAGGCCCTTGGGCCTCTTGTTACTCTTAGGGAGTGAATTTCAGCAAAATTTGAATCGGTATATTTCATTAGAAGTGTATGCCATTTTAGCAAATATGACATTTTTTCCCCGACCAGCCCCTTAAATATCTTGACATTTTTTTCTCTGTAAATTGTACTTGTTCTTAACTGTATCTAGTTGTAAAACAGAGAAAAAAATGTCATTGATTTTGGTTTTTCAGAGACAAATGACTTTTATGTTACTAGGCATTGCTGGTGGGACAATGAATTGTTTTTACAAGGGGAAATGTATTATTCACTTAGAAAGCACAATTTTACATGAAACATTTATTCAAAATGAAGACGAAGCGCTGTGTGATATTGTTTTATTTGTAAAAAATCCTGGGTGCTTCCACTTGTGTGGTAATTACGTGGCGGAGAAATTGCACACTGTATAATCGTTATAGTCTTGTTTAAGGATGGGCCAGAGGCTGTTAATATAACAGAATCACCACTATCAGGTACAACCTTTAATGTCCTGTACCCTGACCAATACCACTGTTGGATATTTTTAGTTTATTCTGAAGCTGGTACCTAAAGGCTTGGAGAACAAGCTGCCACAGAACAAATTACAACCGTTTCTATAGCCCGACACATTCTATAAAATCAGGGCTGTTTCTATAGCCCGACACATTCTATAAAATCAGGGCTAAGGTTCTTACATACAACCAAACTGTAAATTGAATAAAACATTAACACCATGCTTGATAACATTTGGAAATTTCCATGGGTGAGATTAAAATCATCAATAAAATGTGTGTATATAAAACCCCCTCTAATTTATTAGATCTTAGAATGTAGGAATAGTTAAACAAGTCCACTGGTTGGAAATACCAAATGTAGGGGTCCAAAACCAGGAGTACCCCTCCTAAATAGGGAGAATGTGTATGTAACACTGACCCTTGGTTTACTTGTTATAGGTTCGAAACTGAATTTAGTGATTGTACATCTGTCAACTATCTTAGTGCATAAATTGGTTACACAATTTACTACTGAGTTGCAGGGCCTATGTGGGGCAGTTGCCATGTACTGGCCGCAGGTCAGTGGTTTTTCTCTGTGTATTGTACTCCAGTTTTCCTTCACAAGCAAAACTTGGAATGTCCTGTTATGATCACAGTCGTTAATAGAACTTTAAACACAAACCATGGATGTGTAGTGGAGGGATTTGCAACTCCGAGTCCAGTGGCGAACACTTATCGTCGCTTTTGAGTTTGTTCCCTGGACCGTGAAGTCATCGAGGGCCTACTCTGGCCGGTCTGCGCTTGCGCGCTAGTGTCAGGTTATACTCGCACTTGCTTCCGGTGTCATGTCAACACATCGCTGAATCGAAGTGTTTTGATTGCGGTTATCCAAGTTTTCTGGGCTGTGTATTAGCACGGAATTAGATTAGTCGTGGTATTAGTAGGTCTTAGTTTTATTACAGGAGAAATGTTATCGTTGTCACCATGTCTAGCTGTACAGTAGTTGTGTCGGGAGATATTATCGTCTGTATCTTGAGTTTGTCCTATATTTTGGTTTGGACTCAGAGGGAGTCAGTTCATAGCATTTCTCGATCAGACACTTCAGCGCTTTTAAAATTGTCTCATCATGAAAAACACATCATGTCAACGTCTGATTTTCTGTCTTGGGATGATGACATAGATTTAGAACACTTGCTTGGAGAGTTTACAGAATATAGTGAGTCGGACATTTCAGACGACGATTTTGACAGGGATGTGTAGTGGACTAGTACTCAATATATTAAATTGTACACCTCTGTAATCGTGCAGATTCGGCAATCAAATAAGTCGGCATACAGTTCAGAGTATCATTAAATAAAAATTACAAAAATAAAATTGCTTGTTTGTATTACGTGCCATTTTCATTAGACCCTTTCCCACAAGTGTCCCGGATTGGGTACCGTCCTGGATTGGGTTCCGCCACAGTACTGTAGTACTGTAGTGGTCAGTTTCCAGACCAATAAAAACAAAAACACTGACATACCACAAATAACACCTGCAAAAGTTACTCATCTTTTTAATTTATTGATATCCCACATTTGAAAAATGGTGGAATATAGGCCTATTGGAAGAAAATTTGATCTAAACAGCGAGATGATAACATGGTTTCACTGAAAATGACTCCATTTCCGATGTGATACAAACATTAGCTCTTTTTGAAACAAAAATAACACAAATTAATAATAACTCCCTTACAAAATCAAATTTATTTAGCTTTACATTGCCGTTTATTTTGAAAAGCTTGATTAAATACTTTGGAAGAAATTTGAAACACAAAATGGGTGGTAATGAGATTTTTTCCACCCAAATTTTTTAAATGTTTAGAAAAAAGTTTGTAACATAGCGGGCAGTTCCTGACCAATAGAAACAAAATACTGACGGAGGACAAATAAACTCGAGTCTACACAATACAAAAATTACTCATCTTTTTATTGATATCCGCTGTTTGAAAAATGGTGGAATTTATTGGAAGAAAATTTGATCTAAACAGCGAGATGACAACATGGTTTCACTGAAAATGACGCCATTTCCGACGCAAAGTGATACATGTACAAACATTAGCTCTTTTTGAAACAAAAACAACACAAATTAATAATAACTTACCGCCATAAGACTACTCCCTTACAAAATTAAATTAATTAAGCTTTCCATGGATATACTTCATTCTGATGTAAACCATTCCATTGAGGAGGAATTAGAAACACAACTTTGTTGGGTTAGCAAAACAAAATCTCGAATCTCAAAAAACAACATCCGGTTGACGTTGAACACAGTCACAGAAAATGAAAAAATATGGCAATAAATCAATACATCGGGTCCTGTGTCACCATCTACTACTTCCACCAGATGTAATATAAACAACCAACAACAACAAGATAAACAAAAAATGTAGTAATACATAGTATTATTGGTTTGCTTACACACCAATTTCACGCTTCAACCACGCTCTGATGAAGCCATAACTTGTCCGCTAGGGGGCGCTCGTATCATAGAACACCGATCAAGGGAGATAAGCCAACCCCACTCGGAACATATTTACTAAGGCAAAGAGGAAGTTGCGTAAATCCCTCCACTGCACATCCCTGCACAAACAAACCAAGCACTATGATAAAAGTGTACTCTTACAGAAATGGTGTGTGACTAGAATTAAATTAATAAAATCTATTACCTGTAACTTAGCGAGATCGGGTTATCTCAGTAAAGGGTTAAGATTCTGTAGCAAAATCCCAACCGAGGCGTAAGGCGAGGTTGGGATGTTACAGAATCTTAGCCTGAGACTGAGATAACCCTATCTTGCTCAGTTACAGGTAATTGTTTTTTTCTCTCGCACCTTTTATTTAAAAAAAACCTATTCAATTTTGCTAAAAACTACAAGTGTCCCCCCATCTTGGGCTTCAAATGATGATGACCTCTTCACTACTTAAGCTACATTTAAATGCTTCCTCATAAAAACGTAGTCCGTCTTTCACAGTGTAGATTATATTTTATCTACAGCATCAAATATCTAACAACATCAAAACTATACAATAAAGACAAAACAACATTTATAATGCAAATTGTCATTTTCAAGCAGTTAACGAGCGGATGAATACATCATATTGTAAAAATTCTGCAAAATGTCATGTAAAGGTACAAGACAGATCGAACGAGATAGGAAAATCTAGCATCAAATATGACGTGGGATATCTCTGTCTGAGGTGCTAGAAGTTGTTATCTATGATACTGATCAATTTGTTTTATGTCGTCTTGGTGTCCTAGTTGGTGCAAGGCCTTATGCAAAAAATGATTCCAACAACAACACTTTTCTAGTAGAAGATGTTGATGTTGCAAAATTGAAGAAAGTATAAAAAGAGTATATGGTCAAGTGTTGAGAATTCAAGCTTTATATTGGCTTGGTTCGGAAAGTATGGAAAGATTTGAAACAAAAGCTTTACGTCTTTGACTTTCCTAACCCTGGACCAAACTTTGAGATCTAAGATGCTGATCTTGTATACCCTATATATAGTATATATCACACAGAAATGATACCGACACCTGTATATTCCTCTTTGTTAACATTTTCCTCTGTTACCAAGCTCTCTTAATTTAACTCATTCTCAAATGACCATTGCGTTCTTAATTCATTCCATCCTTTTTTAATTCTTTGGATATACTGTCCAACCCTCTGTACACCATTGATGAACCGTAACACGAAATCCTCCGACTGTTGTGACTGCTGATAACGCTTGTCCTTTGGATATACTGTCCAACTATCTGTACATCATTGATGAACCGTAACACGAAATCCTCCGACTGTTGTCACCGCTGATAACACTTGTCCTTTGGATATACTGTCCAACCATCTGTACATCATTGATGAACCGTAACACGAAATCCTCCGACTGTTGTGACTGCTGATAACACTTGTCCTTTTGTATTCCAGCCACTATATGAAACAGATCCTGGAAGCTATGCGATATTGCCATGCCAACGGGATCATCCATCGCGACCTGAAGCCTCACTGCGTGCTTCTTGCCAGCAAGGAAAACTCGGCCCCAGTGAAACTGGGTGGATTTGGGGTTGCGACACAGCTCCCCGAGTCGGGTCTTATCTCAGGAGGTATAAACAGGAGTTGACATGACTCACCCAAATATCACATTGTATAAAATCATAAGCAGAGAATCTGATACATGGAATGAATAATTTAACAACAATTTTGGTACTTACCTAGATACATAGATCTGGAAACTTGGACAGTTAACCAAAACCTGTCATACTTTGAAGCTTCCACTCTTTTATGAGTAAACTTACTAATCAGGAAAAATGATTTCCATGGGAATCACATATTTATTTTCTGGATTTAATCAGTTTCTTGATCAACCAAGCATTTCTGCCTTGGTTTCTCACAGGAACCTATTATTTTCCAGATATTTCATCTAACAAAAAATCGTTTGAGATTCACTTTTTTCAGGATTTATGAGAATACTTTTTCTTTTTTTTTTCCTTAACAAAGTTTCTTCAATGTAATGAACGATTAAAATTCATATGAATTTACGGTTATAAAGTATGCAAACATCATATAAATTACACTTTCGACTTTTCATATGAAAATAATATAAAAATATTTTTCCCATGTATAAGCAGTATATGATAAGAAAAATATCACATTTGATTAATGAAAGTAAGAATTTAATTGTGAGCAGGAGTTTTTGAGATATCAGGCTAGGATGCAGCACTTGAACAGTGGACTCTTTACTTAGAGGAACAATCAGTTTGCTTTAATTTTGAAATACAACTTTTCTGGGGTCATCTCTCACAGATCTGTTTATGTTGGGCTGACCTTGGGGTCTTTGTGAAGACTTGCCAGAAAATTAAATTAGATTTCTATATATAGGTGACTGTTCCTATGTCATAAAACGACTTGGGTGACCTGGTCAAAGTATTGGAAACTTCCTATTATAACAGTTCCTTGTTTTCCCCTTTAATTCCTCAGCATGGTCAATACTGTACACCGGGAAATATTCGCCACAGTCTAATATTTCGCCTTTTTTTAACTTACGTTGTGAGGGCAATTTTATCATTACAGTGAGCATTATAAACAAAATATATGCATAGTAATTAAATGTGTAGGGTGAAATTCATACTAGGCGATTGCGGATTTTACCGATGAAGGGCGAAAGTTTTACGGGGTGAACATTTCCCGGTATACATCAGTATCACAGCATGCCAGTGTTGTTATTGATTGCTGCATCGTTTATTTTCTGTCCAGCACTATAATGTGATGTCACAGACGTTGTCATTTGTCGATGTGACATCAAATTATGGTATCCAATTATCTAGTCTTTAAATATGTATGTGTATAAATGTTTTCCTACTTGAAACGTAGAAAAAGAAATCACATACCACATATTGTGACCAACTTCATTATTTCACAAGAAAAGAAACAAAATGTGTACTTCTTTTGGAATATACAACACTCAAATGTATATAAAAAAAATGAAGTCAATGGAAAACTAATATTTTGATATTTTATTGTTGAAACAACAGGGAAAAAAATGTTGAACCTCATTAGAAGTTAATGGCAGCATATCACATTTGCTGTGTAGGTATTGAGGTGTATATATCACAGTACCTGGTATGGAGTACGTTGTATTGATGTTGTTCAGCATGTTACTTTGTTTACACCTATCCAAGGCGTCCTCGGTATTGGCCTGTTCATCTCATCAAACTTAAAACTGTTGACAAAAATAAAATAGTATTTAGATGCATGTACAATTGTACTTTGAACTGTTGAAATAAAATATGATTAAGATTCTTTGAACTGTTGACATTAAAAAAATAAATACTTTGAACTGTCAATATTAAATAGTATCTGATATTTTGAATCCCTGTCATTAAAAAGTATGATACTTTTAACTTTTGTTATTGAAATGTATTAATTGATACTTTTAACTGTTAACACTAAATAGTAGTAAGATGATTAAAACTGATGACATGATATATTAAGATACATAAAACTGTTGACATAAAATAGTATTAAGATACTTTAAAACAAATGACATAAAATAGTTTTAAGATAATTAAAACTGTTGACATTAAATAGTATTAAGATACTTTAAAACTGATTACATAAAATAGTATTAAGTTACTTTAAAACTGATGACATAAAATAGTATTAAGATACTTTAAAACTGTTGACATTAAATAGTTTTAAGATAATTAAAACAGTTGATGTTAAATAGTTTTAAGATAATTAAAACTGTTAACATTAAATAGTTTTAAGATAATTTAAACTGTTGACATTAAATAGTTTTAAGATAATTAAAACTGTTGATGTTAAATAGTTTTAAGATAATTAAAACTGTTGACATTAAATAGTTTTAAGATAATTAAAACTGTTGACATAAAATGGTATTAAGATACTTTAAAACAAATGACATAAAATAGTATTAAGATACTTTTAAACAAATGACATTAAATAGTTTTAAGATAACTAAAACTGTTGACATTGAATAGTATTGAGATTGAGAATTAGGGCCCCACATCAAATGCAAGTAACATTTTGTTTATATTGATACATACTACTGTCTATTCTGCTGTTTGTCAAGACACAGAGAGCTCAGGCTACCATTGAAACGGGAAAAGAAAATGACAGATGATGAATGCTATCCCTTCCTGAGGCCACACCAGTGAAACATTGTTTCTGAAGAGTTTAAAAAAATAATAAAAAATATGAGAAAAAAAATCTAAAATGAATCAATGATGAAATTATTAAATTGAATGAATTAACTTAATATAAGACTAAAAGACTGGTCATAAACAATTGAGTAAAACAAACAGTAATTTTCATGTGTGTAAATAAAGACATATTGATGTATAGAGAACCAATTTATCATTGGTGTGGCCTGAATGAGAATGTTATACATATACATTGTTAACTTATTTTCCTTTTGCTCATTTTGGATCTTGCTTTCTATTCTACTTGGGTCACATGTTGATGTTCCAATTGCTACATGTTGATAGGCTGTTGTAGCCAATATAGATACAGTCGCTGTAGGCTAAAACATAGGACTGTGAACATAACAAGTGGAATCAGATTTGGTGATTAAGACTACCAAGAGTTATACCCCCGTCCTTTTTATAGAAAATTCTGACGAGATAGCACTGCTGTATTGAAACTCTGACGTACCAGCAGTACTTGATCATAAATTGAGTTATAATGATCACCCACTATAGGTAGATTCTATTGGAGGAAACAGTCACATATTGTGGCCTTTGTCGACTCAAGAACAAAGTTATGTGACCCAGGTAGGACGGTAGTTGGGGATCCCTATGCTTGCTGTCTTTTTGTTGTTTGTGTTTATATGTTGTTGTTTACCCCGGTTTCCAGAGGAAGACATCCGCTTTGGCTTGGACCCTGTGGTTGACTTGAGAAATGATGTAGTTGGTAAGACTAGTCGCTATATCCTCTTAATGTGGTAGTTGCCATGGAAACCATGATATGTTGTAGTGCCAGTAGTTGTGTATTGTCACCATGCTTACCATATATATTCTCAGGTTGACAAACCTATCAGATATATTGTCAGGTCACCACGACTACCAGATATATTGTTAGGTCACCATGACTACCAGATATATTGTCAGGTCACCATGACTACCAGATATATTGTCAGGTCACCATGACTACCATATATATTGTCAGGTCACCATGACTACCAGATATATTGTCAGGTCACCATGACTACCAGATATATTGTCAGGTCACCATGACTACCAGATATGATGTCAGGTCACCATGACAACCAGATATATTGTCGGGTCACCATGACTATAATGTTGCCATGTGACCATGCCAACCTTATGTTGTTAGGTCACCATAGCTACAGTATATGTTGCTATGTCACCATAGGTACCATTTATGTTGCCATGTAAACAACTTTCTAATTTTATTTGGTGTGGTGGTGGTAGCTACAATAATACCTGGGGGTAGTACAGACCTTCAGTAACAAATCACGATCATACTAGCTTACACACATTAAAATCCATCACTAACGGTTGTACTAACTGAATTCACACTTACATATTTTTTTGGGGCTTGAACAGGATTGTTTTACTAATACTAACTTTTCAATGAATATTTTTCTGATAAAATTGTCTGGCTTCTTTTAGCAGTCTTTTCACAGTCATCTGTCTATCACATGTAAAATCTCAGATAAAAAATTAATGTTATACAATCAGTGAGTAAAGTTCACGCTTTCAACAATTCGAGGGATGAGACTTTATTTTATATTGAAAGGTCAATCAGTCAAAGTATCTAGACATATGACTAATAATCTTTTCTGCTGTATAAGAGATATTAATGGACACTGGAAGGTTGATAATAATTATTATATGCCTGGAATTGCTTTTCTATTAAATAGATCTATTGTGTATTTTGAGGTAATTTGAGGTATTTTGTTTACTGAGATCTAAAGCACTTCAGTAAGGTTAGAGCTATTAAGTGCTATGGATAAATTATGTTAAAAGAGAGCAATTAATGTTTTGTTTCATTCAGTAAATATTTCTTGTTTATGTGTACAGTATTTCTTAAAGAGTAAAATCAAACACAGTTATCCCCCTTTGACTATGTGTTGGTGAAATGTTCTTGATGGACCAAATTATGCATTAGAACTCTAAAGCTTAGTTTTGCTAGAGCTTCACTTGCATAATCTGGTCAATATTGATTAATATCCCAGCTATTCATACTTGCCAACCTTTCAAATTTTTCATGGAGGAAAAATCATTGGACAGAACCTAAAAATGTCTGAAAAGTACTTAAATGACCCCAGTTTCATGAAATAATTCTGTCATAGATTAAGCTGATCTGTGCAATGTTTTAATTGAATTGAGCAAAAATCAATGAATTCTACTAATTTAAAAAATGCAAAAGGATGATAAAAATCTAGATTCTCCTTCCAGTGTAGGGCGATTGGCAAGTACGACTATTGAGATTGATAGAAAAATAAAACAAAAATCAGCCATTGTTCAAAACTCTACCATTCTGTTATTAATGAGTCCATTAAAGCTCAAAGAAACTTAAAAAATAGACTGTAGCATTTCTTTAAATCTTCTTTAGTTAAATTTGTCATTTAATGAAGTTATATGTGACAGGAACACATGAAAGGAATATTCACTGTCATGACAGTCAGAACTAAAGCTTATGTTTCTGTCTATTCCGTCTTTGCGTATTGCAGAGTTATCTTCTCTTGGCAGCAGGTATTGATTGTTACGTCACCTGTTTGTGAGATTAATGTCATCAATTTTTGAGAAAGTGACGAAATTTTCTCACACAAACCAATGACGTAACAAACAATACCTGCTCCCAAGAGAAGATAACTCTGCAATACGCAAAGACGGAATAGAACTTAGGAGATATCCCTAATTCTGGACCCATTTGTATTTTACATTATTTAAATTACAGGGAAACCATACTAAACTGAACAATTCTGGGACAAACATTTCTGTTTGTATTACACAGGATTTCATAGATATATATTGTGAAATTTAATTGAAGATGTGGTTGATACAGGTTCCCCATTACTCAGGTAAAACTTGAAATTAAACCACAATATGTTTTAGGATTTAGTAGAAAGTATGTTTCATATTTGTTAAAGAATTAAAATCTATAATTGTTTATGTAATCTGCCAAAAAATGTATCCATTTGTATGTAGCTGATGGTCTGGTTACATGATACAAGATTCTGTTTACAGGGAACTTTTATAGAGCTAGGTTACTTTTAGCTGCGGGAACAGTAGCTTGTATGCCCAATTTTTTTTTTTTAATTTATTGTTATCGGACCATAGACCGATAACAATATATATATATATTTTTCAATGTATTGTTATCGGACCATAGACCGATAACAATCATTTTTTTTTTTTTAAATCGGGCATAGAAGCTATAGTTCCCGCAGCTAGGTTACTTTTACTTGTATGGATAGCCGTTGTATATCCATTGAGGATGTGTAGCCTCCTGACTCCTTTATCTGGATCCATATCTTATAAGTATAAATGTTGTTACCTGAAACAAATTAAAACCATGCAGTCACCATCGTTCCAACTTACATGTACACTTAAACATTATAGTGATTTATTGAACTGTACTTTTTCTCTAGGTCGTATTGGAACGCCACAGTACATGGCACCTGAGGTTGTGAAAAGGCAGGCATATGGCAAGCCGGTGGACGCTTGGGGCTGTGGAGTGATGATGTTCATACTCCTAGGAGGTCATCCCCCCTTTGTGGGCACCAAAGAACACGTGTTCGAGAAGATTGCACAGGGCAGCTATCATGTAAGATCAAAGCCCACTTCTCTTCAAGACAACATGGATGTAAGGGGCCTTGTCGTAGTTACCATAGCTACCTAGTCTTACTTCTCACGCATGGGGTGATGATGCATGTCTAGTACTAAGACCAGAGATCCTTACCTGTTAGACCACTGTAGGTGGCACTTAGGTCCAGGATTTTACCATTAATTCTTCGTTCTTCACTGATCATCCAGGAAAAAGTGGCATAATAACTTTTCATTCTTCCAGATTGACCATCGTAAAGTACAAAAGAGAAGTTGTACTTATACTGACCTAACAAAGCAGCTGCAGGGACAATCCATGTTGCCATTCATGTTAGTCGGTGATAGGTTATAGGAAAAGACATGTTACCATGGCAACATGATTGGTAGTTACAAGGCCTGACCAGTTGCCATAGAAAGAAAACAATGAGTTATATAGTCATAGATACAGTCTGTTTACTGTAAAAACTGTAAAAGATTAGATTGATATAAAAGTAAGGGTTGTGTTTCCTTATTCAACCATTTATATGTAGGTTCATATAGAAAAATGGGTTGTGTCCCATGGTATGACCAGGCTATCTGGTATGTGTAGATTCATCTATAGGATAGGTTATTTCCCCATTTATGACCTTGTATGTGTGGGTGATATAATGAAGAGTTCTTTGCATGGTCATAAGTTTGTAGATTTTTATAAAAGGATGGGTTGCATCCCTTTGTATGACGATGTTTGTTTAGATGAATTAACGTCTGTTAAAACATTTATCTAGTATTGATTTCGTATTAATATAGGTTTAAAAAAAGGACATATAATTTGGATGTTGTATTTGTTTCGTTGTCTCATATATTAACTGTAGGGCAAAATAAGCTTATGCCATGACATTGGGGTCCATCTGACTGTTGTTAAATTATAGTCCAGAATGGCTGATGAGACTTTCGCTGCATTAAGTATGGGGCATCACAATGATTTCAATATTGTATTAATGGGGAGAATAGCTGACTGAGGACAGAGAAGCAGAGGTCGAGAGGGGAAGCTGAGTTAGTATACCAATGACTACTCCTATATGTATGATAAGATTATAACTTGGTAGGAGGCTGCCATGGGTCATTGGGATTTCATGTTATACATTAACGTTATGTATTAACGAAGGGTGTGTGACCAGGAGACAGAGGACAGAAATAAATAGAGTGGATATTTTCTCAACTTCTATCCTAGCTCTCCCTTGTCAAGTTTTTGACAACCATAGCCCTGTGGCAGAATCTGACACTACATTTATAAAACTTTTCTCAGACCCTGACCACTTATTATAATTGAGTCATTTTAGATGGTGGCAGCTGTTGAAGCCCCTAACTGGCCAAGCAAGATCTGATTTACAGTTAGTTCTACAAGGGCAATTCCTCTTAGATATGATGTGGTCATATAACCAGCAGATGTTGTTTTAACGTTGATTATAAATCCAAGATGGCCTCCTGTTTCTTATTGGTTAAGACTTTTCTTACAAATTGTTTTTATGAATGTTGATGTTTAATTTTCTGTAACAGAGAAGATATAAATTGGTCATCTTATTAATTATTAGCTGCTAGCATGATATCTAGTAAAAAAATAGACACCTAATGGGAAATGATTACAAGCAGGAAATGTTATTTATTATATTGTACAATATAATTGTATTTTTAATTGTCTAAGTTTCACTCAACTAATGACAGTGATATTGATGTGAGGAAAGCAATTTTTATGATCAAATCATGGTCAGGTGATTCTCTTGCATGACAGTTTTTGAAAATTTTCTATTTAGATCATCTTCACATTTGGAAATGTAGTTTCTGACAATCATTAAATTTCAAAAACTATTTTTGTAAAACCAACTGACAAGCATGCCCTTAGCTTTAGGCAATCACTGGAAAAACACACCTTGATATAGTTTAATGTCACATCAACCCGAGATCAGTCTAGTAACATGTAGTGTATATTTACATGTAGCATAACATTGCAAAGAAAATGTAAACGTAGAATTTTCTAACTTCATTTCATTGAAGCAAATTGATGTAAATCGAAAAAACTTGTTCACTTTTCTTTTTCTTGTTGTTAAGATAGTATGATCTTCAGTCAGGAACCAGATTGATATAAATTGGAAGACTTTCACTATTTACTGGGTATGTTTATCATGTACAACAGAAAGATGTTAAGTATACTGATTATGATCACTAAATGGCTTGAAATATTAATCATCTTGTGTATTCTGTTATTGTTAGGTAAATTAATTATTTAAAACATTGATAATGAGGGCATATTGAAATTTGAAGGTTGTGAATATTATGAAAGGGAAACAACTCTAATGAAATGTTATTTTTGGATTTTTATTTCAGATGAGAAAACAGTGGTTACAATTATCTAATTATGCAAAAGATTTAGTTAACAAATTGTTGGAGACGGATCCAGAGAAAAGAATTACTGTAGAAGACGCATTAAATCATCCGTGGATCAGGGTAGGCTAAAGATTATTCATTTTGAAATACTTCCCTGTTCATTTTGAAATACTTCCCTGTTCATTTTGAAATACTTCCCTGTTCATTTTGAAATACTTCCCTGTTCATTTTGAAATACTTCCCTGTTCATTTTGAAATACTTCCCTGTTCATTTTGAGCTTGTTTCCTAATGATTCATTCACACATAACCAGTGTTTTGTTTTACTTCCATTTCACAACAACCTGTTCCTTTACAATTGGGAAAATACAAGACGTCTTGCGCCCAGCGCAAGTGCGAGCTCTGAAGGTGCAAAGCGATGTTCTTGAATTCTAGAAGCTCTGAGGTGCATTCTCATGGTTTTTGTGGAGAATTAATTGCTCTTAAAAAATGACATATTTCTATATTCATTTTTGTTTCTTTTTTAAATTTGTAACAAATTCTTTTCAAAGTGTAAGAAGATGAAAAACAATGACAAGGTTAGAATTTTTATATCATAATTTTAATAAATTTTAACAAGGTAACAACAAATCAATCCCTTCTTTGTCCACTTCTCCATTCTGTGACAGAGGGGTTACTGAACTTGGGGATCATCCTAACAGATTGAAGGGTTATGAGGATTCATAACTTCATAAACCATCAGTACAATGCTACACACTCGCTCAGCTAATACAAATGTTTATCTGCAAGTATGTGACAAAGCCAATATAGAACGTGACAGGAACAGGGAGGCAGTAAAGGCAGTATTTCTGTGTTTTGACTTTATCCTTAAGCAACAGTTGGCAATTTGCGAGACAACAGAAAAAATGGTGCATGTCATAGTTGACCTCTGTGTCCACAAGATTTTGCAGCTTCCTTGAATGCATCCCTGATTTTAGTCAGTCCTTTGGAATCAATTTTTCTGATGTTTTTAGTGAAGTATTTTGAATTATGCGGCATGGTGTAGAACTGGATGTCACCCGCGAATCAAAGCCGCTGTCAATTTGACGCCTGAAATTCTGATGACCGTATCAAAAGATATGACCTAGATTCTGCGGATTCCCTTCCCTTGAGGACAACTTATTTAATTAGCTCACCTGGCCTGAAGGGCCAAGTGAGCTTATGGCATGGTGCGGCGTCCGTCGTCCATCCGTCGTCCGTCCGTCCGTCGTCAACATTTTACTTTAAACAACTTCTTCTCAGTAACCATAAGGCCTAGGGTGATGATATTTGGCCAGAAGCATGCTGGGATGAAGGGCTACCAAGTTTGTTCAAATAAATGACCTTGACTAGTATTCAAGGTCACAGGGGTCAAATATATTTAAAACCTTTCAACAACTTCTTTTGAATAACCGGTAGGCCTAGGGTGATGATATTTGGCCAGAGGCATGCTGGAGCGAAGGGCTACCAAGTTTGTTCAAATAAATGACCTTGGTTTATATTCAAGGTCACAGGGGCCAAATATGTTTAAAACATTTAAACAACTTCTTCTGAATAACTAATAGGCCTTGGGTGCATAAATTTGGCGAGTAACATGCTTGGATAAAGGGCTACCAAGTTTGTTCAAATAAATGACATTCATCCATTTTCAAGGTCACAGGGGTCAAATATGTTTAAAAACTTTCAACAACTTCTTCTGAATAACCGATAGGCCTAGGGTGCCTAAATTTGGCCAGTAACATGCTGGGAAAAAGGGCTACCAAGTTTGTTCAAATAAATGACCTTGGTTTATATTCAAGGTCACAGGGGTCAAATATGTTTAAAACATTTAAACAACTTCTTCTGAATAACTAATAGGCCTTGGGTGCATAAATTTGGCGAGTAACATGCTTGGATAAAGGGCTACCAAGTTTGTTCAAATAAATGACATTGATTTATATTCAAGGTCACAGGGGTCAAATATGTTTAAAACATTTAAACAACTTCTACTGAATAACCAAGAGGCCTAAGGTGGTGATATTTGGCCAGTAGCATGCTGGGATGAAGGGCTACCAAATTTGTTCAAATAAATGACCTTCATCCATTTTCAAGGTCACAGGGGTCAAATATGTTTAAAACCTTTAAACAACTTCTTCTGAATAACCAAAATGCCCAGGGTGATGATATTTGGCCAGTAGCATGCTGGGATGAAGGGCTACCAAGTTTGTTCAAATGAATGACCTTGACCAACTTTCAAGGTCACAGGTGTCAAATGTCTTAAAATCTTCAAACAACTTCTTCTCAATAACCAAAAGGCCCAGGGTACTGATATTTGGCCTGTAGCAATCAGGGCTACCAAATTTGTTCAAATGAATGACCTTGTTTGCCATTCAAGGTCACACTGATTTCTGCCTGTAGCTGTATTTTAGTCCACTTTTAAGTTTACAAGTGTGAGATTAATACCAGGTGAGCGATGCAGGCCCATTGGGCCTCTTGTTTTAACATACACTTTAGACATGTTTTGATAAAATCATAGATTTACAACAATAAGCCAACAAAGAATAAATTAACAGGTATTCTATTTGGGAAAATATGTCATTATTTTGGGAAAAAACATAATTTTCAGGCTAGGGGAGGGAAGCAGTCATTAGACGGCTGTAGATCAGTCAAAAAACAACAACACTGGTAACACACATACTTGCCAACCTTTTGAAATTTCCATGGTGGAGATTCTGTGCACTAAATGAAATGTATTTATATATATCCCACAAGGAGAGAAAACTAACACTTTAGAATGGCACCTTTGGACTTGTTCTTGCAGATGAAGTCATTAGATGTTAAAAGATAGAAATAGTTTGGAGAATTCACTGGTTCAAAATGCAGAGTTTATGGTCAGGGGTCTCACTCCAAAATAGGCGAGTTGGCAAGTGTGTTTTTGAACATGAATAATTCAAGTGCATTGACCTTACAAACAAAGGTAACAGCAAATAAATACCTGGAGCACAGGAAAGATGGGGGTGTTACCTTCAGTAATACTATTTTTCATTTTCAAATCATTTTAATATGTAATTCCTGGTTATTTGCTTTAGAAACTTCCTTTTGTCTTGCTGCTTTTTCTACCAAATTATAAACCAAATTTAATTGTTCCCCCACTGAAATGTTGTCCACACTTTGATTGACCTATGACCTTTATTTTACAGGCGAGAGGACAAGTGCCAAAATCACATCTACATGATACTGTAGACGAGTTACGGAAATTTAATGCACGACGGAAATTAAAAGTAAGTTTGAATGAAATCACATGCCAAACTTAAAAATTCACCACATCAATACATATTTATAAGACCTAATGCTCGCCCAAACATATTTGGAATATCATTTTTTTTTTACCTTACACATGTTCTTACATTTGATGATATTCTGCTCAACTAGATGTGAGTGTTGGAGTGATACTTCATATAAAATATTAAACACCAAAATAGCTGTGGAATGCTTCGTTTTATGTGTATGGGAGGGGGAGGGGTATTCATCTTATTTTAGGATAATCTGGATCTTTATCAACAAGTTTATATGCCAGAAGGTGTTTTTAAATCGTGCTTTATTAAAAGTATGACAGGATTTAAAAAGAAAATGACAAACCCTGAACTTGTTTACCAATATTTGGTCAAATCTATGAATACATGATAACACGAGTTTTTGCAGAATCTGTGCTGTTTATGTATCAGTGTTGCACTTGAAAAAAAAAAAGTGAACATTTTTTGAAGTATAATGTATAATCAGATCAAATATATCTCATCATGAAGCAAAACTTTTTTTGTTCTAGTCACCCTTTGTCATGTGGTCCGTCAATCATCCGTCGTCCGTCTTTAAACAATTCTTGTTATCGCTATTTCTCAGAAAGTGCAGGAGAGATCTTTCTCAAATTTGATTTTAAGGTTTCCCTTGGTCTGTAGTTGTGCATGTTTACTTTTGAGACTGATCGAATGAACAAAATGGCCGACAGGCGGCCATCTTGGATTTTAACAGTGAATGTTTGCTATCACTCTTTCTCAAATTTGATATGAAGGTTCTTCTTGGTCTGCTTGTTTACCTTGGCGAGTGATCATAAAAACAAGATGGCCAGAGGGAGTACTAATGAGATATTTCTGATAAATATACTGTAATGATTAGATCTATTTTTCTCTTACCCTGGACAGATTTATCCTTACTTTTACCGGTGTGAGATTTCCTTGTCTCACCCTAGGGTTGAGACAAGCTACACATGCTGTTTGCATGTGTCCACATTAAACCTGACGTCACTGATGTGACTCAGAAGAAGAACTACTTTTATGAGGTCACACACATACACAAGTTCGTCTGCTTATCTTCTCGTGTTTACATTTGACATCAAAGAAGATGGGATTGATTTTAAAATGTTTAAAATATGATGCGTGAACCGTCTGACGCATACATATAATATTAATACGCTATTCACATGTTCCTGTTTACAAACAATATGCTTCGTCTTACACTTGGACAGGAACAACAGGGTAAGTGAAGATAATCATTCACCCCCTCGGGGATGAGTTAGGGGGATCTCAACCCTGGGGGAAAGATTCTTAAGTTGCCAAACACTCGGCAAAGCCTCATGTTTGGCAAATTAAGAATCTTCCCCCCCTCGGGTTGAGATCCCCCTATCTCATCCCAGAGGGGATGAAAGATTTTATTACTCTTACAGTTAAAGAATTGTACTAGTAAATATGTGAAATGGTGCATTTACTGTTTACATGACTAGATCAAACAGATAAGAGAAAAGATCAAACTGACATAAACTAATGAAGATGGTACAATGGTGGGCGCCAAGATCCCTCTGGGATCTCTTGTTTTATAATACATCAACTGCTAGGAGATCAGGAATAACTTTGAGATAGGGCCAAAAACAAAATAATAATAATAATAAAGTTTATTCAGGTAAAAGATACATGGCAAACATAAAATTACATTACACAAGCAATGAGATCACAGAATGGTATTTCATGAAAGACTAACCCCAGATATCACAAAATGCATATGACTAAAAATTATAGTATTTCAAGTAAAAAAAGCATATATTCAGCTCTAGGTAGTAATATTATCACAGTTTGTATGAATATGATAGATGATGGTGTTTGTCTGTATAGATGATGGTGTTTATCTGTATAGATGAGGGTGTTTATCTGTATAGATGATGGTGTTCAACTGTATAGATGATGGTGTTCAATGGTATAGATCATGTTATTCATCAGTAAAGATGATGGTGTTTATCTGTATAGATGATGGTGTTTATCTGTATAGATGATGGTGTTCAACTGTATAGATGATGGTGTTCAATGGTATAGATCATGTTATTCATCAGTAAAGATGATGGTGTTTAACATTTTTAGATCATTGCCAGTAAATCTATTGCACAGATAGTGGTATCAACTTCAAAATATTTCATTTTTTGAAAAAAAGAACATTATTGTCAGCATCAATATTTACAATGTTATGTGATTTTCTTTTCCAGGGAGCTATTATGGCAGCTGTGTCCAGTTCTAAATGGTTGTCTTTTTATAATGACCCACCTGACCTTAATGAGGAAATAACTTCAACAGGTAAGTTCCATGCTTCATGCTTGCTCAATCAGTTCAAATGGCTGCTGAAGTAAGTGTACTCCGTAGTGACGTAGACTATACTCCTACGTCTGAAGTAAGTGTACTCCGTCTGAAGTAAGTGTACTCCGTAGTGGCTTAGACTATACTCCTACGTCATAAGTAAGTGTACTCCGTAGTGGCTTAGACTATACTCCTACGTCATAAGTAAGTGTACTCCGTAGTGGCTTAGACTATACTCCTACGTCATAAGTAAGTGTACTCCGTAGTGGCTTAGACTATACTCCTACGTCATAAGTAAGTGTACTCCGTAGTGGCTTAGACTATACTCCTACGTCATAAGTAAGTGTACTCCGTAGTGGCTTAGACTATACTCCTACGTCATAAGTAAGTGTACTCCGTAGTGGCTTAGACTATACTCCTACGTCATAAGTAAGTGTACTCCGTAGTGGCTTAGACTATACTCCTACGTCATAAGTAAGTGTACTCCGTAGTGGCTTAGACTATACTCCTACGTCATAAGTAAGTGTACTCCGTAGTGGCTTAGACTATACTCCTACGTCATAAGTAAGTGTACTCCGTAGTGGCTTAGACTATACTCCTACGTCATAAGTAAGTGTACTCCGTAGTGGCTTAGACTATACTCCTACGTCATAAGTAAGTGTACTCCGTAGTGGCTTAGACTATACTCCTACGTCATAAGTAAGTGTACTCCGTAGTGGCTTAGACTATACTCCTACGTCATAAGTAAGTGTACTCCGTAGTGGCTTAGACTATACTCCTACGTCATAAGTAAGTGTACTCCGTAGTGGCTTAGACTATACTCCTACGTCATAAGTAAGTGTACTCCGTAGTGGCTTAGACTATACTCCTACGTCATAAGTAAGTGTACTCCGTAGTGGCTTAGACTATACTCCTACGTCATAAGTAAGTGTACTCCGTAGTGGCTTAGACTATACTCCTACGTCATAAGTAAGTGTACTCCGTAGTGGCTTAGACTATACTCCTACGTCATAAGTAAGTGTACTCCGTAGTGGCTTAGACTATACTCCTACGTCATAAGTAAGTGTACTCCGTAGTGGCTTAGACTATACTCCTACGTCATAAGTAAGTGTACTCCGTAGTGGCTTAGACTATACTCCTACGTCATAAGTAAGTGTACTCCGTAGTGGCTTAGACTATACTCCTACGTCATAAGTAAGTGTACTCCGTAGTGGCTTAGACTATACTCCTACGTCATAAGTAAGTGTACTCCGTAGTGGCTTAGACTATACTCCTACGTCATAAGTAAGTGTACTCCGTAGTGGCTTAGACTATACTCCTACGTCATAAGTAAGTGTACTCCGTAGTGGCTTAGACTATACTCCTACGTCATAAGTAAGTGTACTCCGTAGTGGCTTAGACTATACTCCTACGTCATAAGTAAGTGTACTCCGTAGTGGCTTAGACTATACTCCTACGTCATAAGTAAGTGTACTCCGTAGTGGCTTAGACTATACTCCTACGTCATAAGTAAGTGTACTCCGTAGTGGCTTAGACTATACTCCTACGTCATAAGTAAGTGTACTCCGTAGTGGCGTAGACTATACTCCTATGTCTGAAGTAAGTGTACTCAGTAGTGGCTTAGACTATACTCCTACGTCTTAAGTAAGTGTACTCCGTAGTGGCTTAGACTATACTCCTACGTCTGAAGTAAGTGTACTCCGTAGTGGCTTAGACTATACTCCTACGTCTGAAGTAAGTGTACTCCGTAGTGGCTTAGACTATACTCCTACGTCTGAAGTAAGTGTACTCCGTATTGGTTTAGACTATACTCCTACGTCTGAAGTAAGTGTACTCTGTAGTGGCTTAGACTATACTCCTACGTCTGAAGTAAGTGTACTCCGTAGTGGCTTAGACTATACTCCTACGTCTGAAGTAAGTGTACTCCGTATTGGTTTAGACTATACTCCTACGTCTGAAGTAAGTGTACTCTGTAGTGGCTTAGACTATACTCCTACGTCTGAAGTAAGTGTACTCCGTAGTGGCTTAGACTATACTCCTACGTCTGAAGTAAGTGTACTCTGTAGTGGCTTAGACTACTCCTACGTCTGAAGTAAGATATTTCTTCTGAAGAAAGAGCCCTAACAGGCTTACCTGCGTAATCAACACCCATTTTAATCTGTTTTGGGACAAGAACCCATAGTTCCCCTTGCTTGGATGAATCTTAAACACCAGGTGAAGTATTGCCAAGTAAGATTACGGCATTAGGAAATGAAAGGATTCAGAAAAAAGAGAGAAGATAATTATCCTTAATGTTGCAGTTAGCACAGAAGTCCCACTTTCCCTTTCTGTTCCATATTTATGTCCCGTTCCTGCTCCTCCCCTGCCTTGTGAAGTTCACCAATATTTGACCCCTGAACTGTACTATGTACCAGACCATGACTAAGGTGTAACCCTGCCTTGTAAGGTTCCCCAATATTTGACCCCTGACCTGTACTATGTACCAGACCATGACTAAGGTGTAACCCTACCTTGTGAGGTTCACCAATGTTTGACCCCTGACCTGTACTATGTACCAGCCCAGGACTGAGGTATAACCCTGCCTTGTAAGGTTCCCCAATATTTGACCCCTGACCTGTACTATGTACCAGCCCAGGACTGAGGTATAACCCTGCCTTGTTAAGTTCCCCAATATTTGACCCCTGACCTGTAATATGTACCAGCCCAGGACTAAGGTATAACCCTCTGTTTTGTACAAGGAGCTGTGTCCCAGGTCCTTGATTCCCTGGAAGAGATCCAGTGCCTAACAGACTGTAGTGACACAGAAACAGACCTTATAGAGAAAGTGTTCCAGGATACCAAACTACACGCCCTACTAAATGTGAGTACTATCAGACTTATATTAAACCTTGTCTATTTGAGTTATGTCCCTTGCTGTATAACATGAGATGTTTTATTGTCACAAATTTTCATGAAGCAAATTTTTGTGAATACCCAATACAAACAACAATCCAGTCCAATTAGGTGTATTTATTTTTGTAGTTGCATAGCAATAACAGAAACATCTTTTGTTCACACTGAACTTTTCCTGTTACACAGTATTATATTGTCCCAGTGTGTATGAGTGATGTCCCACTGCTGTCAGTCCAGCCTAGGTGACAAATGTTTGTATATCTACATTAACAACTGTGTAGTTCAAAAGCACTGCAAGGAGACTATTATATACAAAGCAATATATTTGAGTTTTCCATGCATGTATTACGATTGAAGTCCTCACTACTTCCAGTTGTTTCATTTCTTGATTCGACCAATAAATACATATTGTCTGTGATTCACTGATTGTCTATAGAATTATTTTGTTAGAAAATCCATGCAAAATGATTAAGTTAGATTTTGCATAGCACATTTGTTTTGTATTGTTTTATGAGGCGTTGACAATTTAGCTCATGATCATGTAGTGCCAAATACATGGCACATCATTACAACCAAGATAGCTTTGCTTTTTAAACAAATTTGTATATATTTGACAATGCATCATACTATTTAATCATGTCAAAATTTTCAAAATGTGTTGATTGATAACTTTTTGAAGACAAAAACAGTCTGATCATGATGAGGACCTCGGAAAGCAATATTTTCATGTGGAGGTCAAGAATAATAATGAACGTCTTAAGCTCCTTTGTTTGAGAGCTGTGAGATTTATCTGCCAGTCAGGATATTGAAATAGGGCACATGGTGCTGATTGATTGATTGATTGATAGGTTTTACGTCCGCTTCACTACCGAGTAGTTTGGTTATCCAGCAGACGAACATGGTGCTCTCAGTGGAGTAATATTATACTGCTAAGGGGAGACAACTTCTGTCTCCATGTTTGCTGTTGTTTTATGGTGATCATAACTGTAAGGGAGGTAACTCTGTCCTCCCTGTACACACTATGATAGTAAAATGTCTGCAGTCTGCATGAAGGTGACTTGATGTGTTATTGACAATGTGATAAAGATTTTCATTACCCTCACAGGTTTACTTTAATTAGTTGCCAAAACCATGATAGAAATGAATGACTGATACTGGTAAATTAATGAATGACTGATACTGGTAAATTGAATGTAGAATCTGGTCTGAACTGAACCTCTATGTCACAGCATCACTCAACCAAGACTCCGTTGGCGATGAAACCAGCATGAAAATTGGAGAAGGCAGACTGAGTAATGGTTGCTAGACATCTTTAATTAAAATTTTCCAAAGGACAATCTTTTGTATGTAAAGTTTGGGAAGGAATTCCCGAAAATCAATACTTTTATGAAAAACGCTCTCTGATAAACAAAGTTGCTTCAAAATTAATAAGCCTTGTGATAGATAAGACTGCTAGTTATATTTGTAATATAAAAATTGATACAAAAAATGGAGAACCTTGCTTATCACAATATGCCACCTTATTGAAGTGATGTAAACAGTTTAGGATATCCCTGATGTGTAGAAATAGGCTGTTAACGCTCCAGTTTTTAAATGTCCTTTGAAACTAAGTCATTATTACCGAGTGACGATTCCTATTGATTCTGTAGGAAGTCTTCGATAGGAAAAGGTGGTTTTAGTGCCCAGAACTTTACCATTATTGGTTATCTCACCAAGGAAATTCTCTTGTGAATGGGAGACAATTGAATATTTGTAGAATAATTATATTTAATGGCAGGTGCCTAGCAGAAATAGTGCACATCTGTGCTATAAGCTTTGTGAACTTCATATCTAACTACCTCAAATTTCAACGGACCTGCCATTTCACCTCCGTGAAAGCAATGAAACAGTCGATCCATCTACATTGAATGTCTGATCTACTGGGAAATATCAGGGATGGGGCAAGATTGGAATCCCCAACTTGATAACAGAGGAATGCTATCAACATACAAGGGGGAGCACTCTTATGTTCTCGTAAACAAGGGAGATAACCCTTACAAAGGGTTGAGATGTTGTTAGTGTATCTCTAAAGGGAGGAAGTGCATGTTAGGATTATTTGGCAGCAATTAGATGAAGGGTCTGTATTGCAGATATTAAAATATTGCAGACCTGCCAATTTATCCGAACCAGTTTGTGTATGGCATGTTTTATATGACCTGTAATTTGAGTGTGGCAACTGTGTTGTGTTTCGGGGGTACCTAGAAATATGTATCATTTACCAGTAATGATCATGACATTCTCAATGTCACATTTTTATGTCATTCCAAGATGGCCCTTGTTTTGTTGAAAATTACTTAAATGTTACCTCTGTCCAGGTCCCTGTGCTACTAACAACACATTTAGATTCATTTTGTTATCAGTTGAACAGTCCCCTGTATTATCCTTGCACTCCCAAAGTCCCTGTGTTATCATATTCTTCCAATCTTAATCCTTGCGTACATTTGTTACTTACAAGTCCTCATGCTTCATTGTTAGTGACAGAATCCTCAGGCCCCTGTGTTACTAGCATACTCTATAAGTCCATGTGTTACTGTCATTCCTCCAATCATACTCCATAGATAACTTTGTTACTAAAAAAACTCAGCCCCTGTGTAAATGTCGTCAGGCCCCTGTGCCATTTAACTTCTGCATTCTATCTATATGTTATACTCCACAGGACCAAAATGGCTTTAATGCAGAAGGATTTCTCTGTGATAATTTCATATTCTCCCTATCGTATATATCAGGCATTTTGTTAGTAACTAAAACTATGGGCCCCTGTGTTACTCTCATTTGGCCCCTGTGCTACTAAAACTTCTCAGGCCCCTTTGCTACTAAAAATGCTCAGGCCCCTGTGTTTCCCATGGTTTATTAGAAACTAGAAGACCTGTTATACTTTATCCAAGTAATAAATTCCAACGCTGTTAGAATCCACAGAAAATATTTCAATTGAACAGTAATGAAGAGTTAATTCTCCCTGTAAAACACCAAGATTATGCTGTCAATAACATGGAGGCGTGTTTGATTTATTATTTACTGCCAATATAATTAGGTTCCGCTCCACTAACATGTAATATTGGTGATGAAGCTCATGGGGATATCACCTACTTGTGCGGGAGTGTAATTATAATTGTACTACAAACATACAGCGCTCTTCAGTTCTCACTTTTTTCAACATGTGAACATATCAATTGTTGATAGACGCTTATTGACTTTAAGTACTTAGTATAGATGCTTATTGACTTTAGGTACTTAGTATATACGCTTATAAAGTACTTAGTATAGACGCTTATTGACTTGAAGTACTTAGTATAGACGCTTATTGACTTCAAGTACTTAGTATAGACGCTTATTGACTTAAAGTACTTAGTATAGACTCTTATTGACTTTAAGCACTTAGTACAGACACTTATTGACTTTAAGTACTTAGTATAGGCGCTTATTGACTTAAAGTACTTAGTATAGACTCTTATTGACTTAAAGTACTTAGTATAGACGCTTATTGACTTTAAGCACTTAGTACAGACACTTATTGACTTTAAGTACTTAGTATAGGCGCTTATTGACTTAAAGTACTTAGTATAGACGCTTATTGACTTGAAGTACTTAGTATAGACGCTTATTGACTTCAAGTACTTAGTATAGACGCTTATTGACTTAAAGTACATAGTATAGACGCTTATTGACTTTAAGCACTTAGTACAGACACTTATTGACTTTAAGTACATAGTATAGACGCTTATTGACTTTAAGCACTTAGTACAGACACTTATTGACTTTAAGTACTTAGTATAGACGCTTATTGACTTTAAGTACTTAGTATATACGCTTATTGACTTGAAGTACTAAGTATAGACACTTATTGACTTTAAGTACTTAGTATAGACGCTTATTGACTTAAAGTACTTAGTATAGACGCTTATTGACTTTAAGCACTTAGTACAGACACTTATTGACTTTAAGTACTTAGTATAGACGCTTATTGACTTTAAGTACTTAGTATAGACGCTTATTGACTTTAAGCACCTAGGACAGATAGCCAACTGGCTATTTAATTCCGAGCTCATGTAACTTTTAACCTTGACTAAGTGCAGATAACCTCAACTATAGAACTGCATCATCATGATGCCAAATGCAATCATGTAATTTCCTGATTTTCAGTATATTAGTACAGTTCATTTTCCTATATACAGTTTTTCAGTTAGGTACAGAAACACTTCTTCGGGTAAGGTCTCTTACACATAACATTTTATTTTCTGAGTTAAGTTGGTAGTTGTCCGTGTCTGGTATTTCTCAGGGAGGAGTTTCAATGATGTGTCAGAAGATAATTACCTACACATGCTGGATTATTGACAGCCAAATATTTGTTCCATGTCCAAAATCGTTTCCCACAGAATTGGGTTTTTCAGCCAGACTTTTATCAGCAGAGAAAATGAAGTATGATTGTCTTGTTTGCTATGTTGCCTGTAACAGAATTTGTCGGTGCTTTGTAAATGTATGTGTATGGTGCTGATGGTTCAGGAAATGTACCAAGCTAAATACCATCCAGACACATTGATAGATAGCACTCAGTACATTTCAGGGACAGGTATATCATTTCTGGTTCCTCTCACCGGGCAAAAGCAATTTAATGGTTCTGTAGTGATGTAGGTGCTTCATTAAATGTTGGAACGTTTAATTTTCCTACATGCAAAAGTGGAATGATAGAGAGAATTTAAAACTCACAAGATTTGACAAAATGAGAATGTCTCGCACGTTTGATAAGATGACACTGTTATTCACTACATAATAGTCGAACACTTCCCAATGACAATCTCACATTTTGATTGGATGACAACATCACACAATTTTGACAAGATGATAACTTTTGTACTTCTGTTTAAGAATATAAATTTCATAACATTAAATAAAGAGACAAATATACGTTTGTTAAAAAGAAAAATCTCACATCTTTCCAGGAAGGCATCCCTTATGCTTTTGACAAGAAAAGAAACCATATACTTTCCTCTGAAGGGAATAAAAAGTATACCTTTTGATATACAAAACCTCATGCTGTTATGATATTAATACATTTCTGTTGACTAGATGACAAATCAAACATTTTTGGCAAAATGACACAAATATAATTTTGTCAAAGAGACAAATATCACTCTTTAATCATGGAGACAAATGTCACATTTGGCACAAAGCCAGCTTTTCCTTATTGGTATACAGGAAATATACGTCTGAAGTGCAGTAAGTTGATACACAATACTTAATGTCTGTCATAGACCCCTGATCAATCTGTCCACAGACACCAGAAATATAATCTAGGTTGCATTGACGATAAAAAGCAGGAAATAGACTGGACACTGTTCATGTTTTCTCTGCATTGGCTTTTCATATTGTAATGTAGCCAATCTGAGACAGGCACATTAGTGGTGATTGTAGAAATACCTAGCGGTACCCACAACTAAAGGCTCTGGGAGTCCATTTGACATCTGTCGCTCGTCGCAGGAGCAGAATCAATTTGTATGTCTGTCTTGGTCTTTGTCACCGGTCATCAGAGACAAGCTTACGCGTGAAGCCCGCTCCTGTGATCCTTCGGGCTGTAACATGACATGCTGAAATACATTGCTGATCATGTTGAAATGGTAGCCATGGTTACCGCTTAATTTCTTACAAATTCTGACTCAATGTGTTTGAGGATGTGTCTGATCAGATCTGATGAGACTTTCAAGATAACTTAGTTGTGATACAGCTGAAATGCTCGCTCTAAAGCTAACATTGCCGTGTGTCAATGCTTTCATTTGTACATGAATTTCAATCAGGAGACCTCGGTTAGTCTACATAGGCACAGCTCGACCTCCATTTTAGAGCAATTCAATTGATTATTACTTTCCAGATTAAATTGATTATTACTTTCCAGATTTTGTATTTACATGATATTAGTGGCTTTGAAACATTATCATCTTTTTACTCAAATTTTGGAAGCACATAGCATCATCTGAAATAATGAGTGTAAAATAAGGTTACCTAATAGGATTGTTTATTTTTGTTTTGAATTTAAAATCTAATTTATTAGCAGTTTTCACATGAAAATCAGCCGTTGGAACTTATAAAATCACATTTACGTGGGAAAGTAGCATCAAAGCACATACTCAGACAAGGTGATTGAATATAAAAGTTCTCTCATCATTTGAATAATGGCATGACTAAGGAATAGGTTGTCGTATATAAAGTTGATATTATTTGGACACATCTATTTCAAATTTGTGATATTTGTATTAGTATTCAAAGGTTTAAACAATTCTATCAAATAAACTTTTTTAGCCCTTGGCTTTTAAAGATCGAAGCTCAGACTTGTGTCTTCAGGAAGAAAGGTGGTTTAGTTTACATATTAACTCATTCACCCCTGAAGACACATTTGAACTCATCCAATTCAAAGGGTGGAATACTTCATTATGAAACTTCAGGGGTGAATGAGTTAATGGTATGTATATCAGCAGGAAGTATATGACCTTTTTTCTGCATTCTAAACATGGCTGTGTACACCCTACACATATTGACCTATGTTTGGTACGGAGCATGTAATCCATGCTGATTGAGTTACAGAGCCTGTTCCTCACACGTCTACAATCTCCACCTCTATAGAGTATTGACATTTCACCAGGTCTACAGAGGCTACACCACTATCCTGGACCACTATCCTGGACCACTACGTCAGGTATAACAGTACCTGCTGTTACCCCCATCTTCATGTGACTACAGCTAGGGAAGGCACTGGGTCTGTCCCCAGGCTAGATTGTACCAAAGTCCTTAAAATGGTAGTTGTTATTCCTTGCTACATATTCAGTATTTAGGGTGATCAGAACAACTGGTTTTACCCATTGTCAGTATAATGTGACCGAGCGGAATGCTTTGCTGAGCGCATTCTGTACTATAGTGAGGTACCAATTCAATGTGCGCTATAGCAAGCAAGCAAATACGTATACAGCAACATACCCTGCCTCTAGCACACAGAAACACATGCAGGCACATCCTTAAATTACCTAAGCTGTTAACTCATTAACCGCTGACATTTTTATAATGAACTATTCCAACCATTGAATTGGAAGAGTTCAAATATGTCTTCAGGGGTTAATAGGACTTTAAACAAAATAAAACTAAACCAAACATTAGCCGTCAGAAGAACATTAACCCATTCACCCCTAAAGTCACATTTGAACCTTACCAAATCAAAGACTTTGGCACAAATATTTCAGTTAAGTTCCAATTGTTACCCAGTGGACAGATTCCTAAAGGCATTCATGGTTCTAGCAATAAAAATTAATTAGTCAAAAAAGATGATCAATGGCAACTGCGATAATAAGAACATAGTTTAATTTGTTCTGAAACCATTTTCAAATAAATAGTAATATTTTGATAGGAATTAAAGAGACTTGCTATAGCATCAAGAACAAGTCAAAATCATTTCTATATCAGCTGATCAGTGATTTAATATCAAACAGATGCTACCTGTGTTAAGATTACAGTGTGTCAACTCAGTATCTATTACAGGACAGTGCTGTAATTATTGCTGTATTTTAGACATAGAAGGAAATGTTAATTTCCTGTGTGAAGGTTAGAAGCTGTGTAGTTGTGGACACACACACTGTTACATTGGAGCAGTTACATTATTAAATGTTTGGAATTTGTTTTTTAATCAATCGGCTTCCTGATTTTCTTGTTAAAACACTCGGCTTTCAATCACAAGATACATTGATTAAAATATGATCAGCATATCAATTGGAAGCAGAATATAATGGTTACAAACATCAGCCTGGCCCTACACTATACGGGTCACCTGTACATGTTCTACCCTGGCCCTACACTATACGAGTGACCTGTTCTACCTTGGCCCTACACTATACAGGTGACCTGTTCTACCCTGGCCCTACACTATACGGGTAACCAGTGTTCTACCCTGGCCCTACACTATACAGGTAACCTGTCCTACCCTCGCCCTACACTATACAGGTAACCTGTTCTAACCTGGCCCTACACTATACAGGTGACCTGTTCTACCCTAGCCCTACACTATACGGGTAACCAGTGTTCTCCCCTGGCCCTACACTATACAGGTACCCTGTTCTACCCTGGCCCTACACTATACAGGAAACCTGTCCTACCCTGGCCCTACACTATACTGGAGACCTCTGTTCTACCCTGGCCCTACACTATAAAGGTCACCTGTTCTACCCTGGCCCTACACTATTCAGGTAACCTGTTCTACCCTGGTCCTACACTATACAGGTAACCTGTCCTACCCTCGCCCTACACTATACAGGTAACCTGTTCTAACCTGGCCCTACACTATACAGGTGACCTGTCCTACCCTGGCCCTACACTATACAGGTGACCTGTCCTACCCTGGCCCTACACTATACAGGTGACCTGTCCTACCCTGGCCCTACACTATACAGGTAAACTGTTCTACCCTGGCCCTACACTATACAGGTGACCTGTTCTACCCTGGCCCTACACTGTACAGGTAACCTGTCCTACCCTCGCCCTACACTATACAGGTAACCTGTTCTAACCTGGCCCTACACTATACAGGTGACCTGTCCTACCCTGGCCCTACACTATACGGGTAACCTGTTCTACCCTGGCCCTACACTATACAGGTAACCTGTTCTACCCTGGCCCTACACTATAAAGGTGACCTGTTCTACCCTGGCCCTACACTATACGAGCGACCTCTGTTTTACCCTGGCCCTACACTATACGGGTGACCTGTTCTACCCTGGCCCTACACTATACAGGTGACCTGTTCTACCCTGGCCCTACACTATACAGGTAACCTGTTCTACCCAGGCCCTACACTATACGAGTGACCTCTGTTTTACCCTGGCCCTACACTATACGGCTGACCACTGTTCTACCCTGGCCCTACACTATACAGGTGACCTGTCCTACCCTGGCCCTACACTATACAGGTGACCTGTTCTACCATGGCCCTACACTATACGGGTGACCTGTCCTACCCTGGCCCTACACTATACAGGTGACCTGTTCTACCCTGGCCCTACACTATACGAGTGACATATGTTTTACCCTGGCCCTACACTATACGGCTGACCACTGTTCTACCCTAGCCCTACACTATACAGGTGACCTGTTCTACCCTGGCCCTACACTATACAGGTGACCTGTTCTACCATGGCCCTACACTATACAGGTAACCTGTCCTACCCTGACCCTACACTATACAGGTAACCTGTCCTACCCTGGCCCTACACTATACTGGTGACCTCTGTTCTACCCTGGACCTACACTATACAGGTATCCTGTTCTACCCTGGCCCTACACTATCCAGGTAACCTGTTCTACCCTGGCCCTACACTATACAGGTAACCTGTTCTACCCTGGCCCTACACTATACAGGTTACCTATTCTACCCTGGCCCTACACTATACAGGTAACCTGTCCTACCCTGACCCTACACTATACAGGTAACCTGTCCTACCCTGACCCTACACTATACAGGTAACCTGTCCTACCCTGGCCCTACAATATAAGGGTAACCAGTGTTCTACCCTGGCCCTACCCTATACAGGTGCCCTGTTCTCCCACGGGGTTTTCCATTATATGTAATGTGTGTCGTAGAAACGGTTATTGTAAATCTATGAAAAATAGGTGTTTATACATTTGTTGTTTGAAGGGATTGAATTTTTTGTCCAACATTCTGAAATTCTAGGCAACATAATGCAGCATAATCATAATTTAGCACAGTACTTAACTCATTCACACCAATTGGCGCCAAATTTATTTTAATAGGGTTGTTATGCCAATGTCGTTTAAAGGACGACGCTAGCCCTACACTATACAGGTGACCTGTTCTACCCAGGGGTTTTCCATTATATGTAATGTGTGTCGTAGAAACGGTTATTGTAAATCTATGAAAAATAGGTGTTTATACATTTGTTGTTTGAAGGGATTGAATTTTTTGTCCAACATTCTGAAATTCTAGGTAACCTGTTCTACCCTGGCCCTACACTATACTGGTGACCTGTCCTACCCTGGCCCTACACTATACAGGTCACCTGTCCTACCCTGGCCCTACACTATACAGTTAACCTGTCCTACCCTGGCCCTACACTATAAGGGTACCCAGTGTTCTACCCTGGCCCTACACTATACAGGCGACCTGTTCTACCAAGGGGTTTTCCATTATATGTAATGTGTGTCGTAGAAACGGTTATTGTAAATCTATGAAAAATAGGTGTTTATACATTTGTTGTTTGAAGGGATTGAATTTTTTGTCCAACATTCTGAAATTCTAGGCAACATAATGCAGCATAATCATAATTTAGCACAGTACTTAACTCATTCACACCAATTGGCGCCAAATTTATTTTAATACCTACACTATACGGGTGACCTGTCCTACCCTGGCCCTACACTATACAGTTAACCTGTCCTACCCTGGCCCTACACTATAAGGGTACCCAGTGTTCTACCCTGGCCCTACACTATACAGGTGACCTGTCCTACCCTGGCCCTACACTATACAGTTAACCTGTCCTACCCTGGCCCTACACTATAAGGGTACCCAGTGTTCTACCCTGGCCCTACACTATACAGGTGACCTCTTCTACCCTGGCCCTACACTATACAGGTCACCTGTTCTACCCTGGCCCTACACTATACAGGGAACCTGTCCTACCCTGGCCCTACACTATACAGGTGACCTGTGCTACCCTGGCCCTACACTATACAGGTAACCTGTCCTTCCCTGGCCCTACACTATACAGGTAACCTGTTCTTCCCTGGCCCTACACTATACGGGTCACCTGTTCTACCCTGGCCCTACACTATACAGGTGACCTCTTCTACCCTGGCCCTACACTATACAGGTCACCTGTTCTACCCTGGCCCTACACTATACAGTTAACCTGTCCTACCCTGGCCCTACACTATACAGGTAACCTGTCCTACCCTGGCCCTACACTATAAGGGTAACCAGTGTTCTACCCTGGCCCTACACTATACAGGTGACCTGTTCTACCAAGGGGTTTTCCATTATATGTAATGTGTGTCGTAGAAACGGTTATTGTAAATCTATGAAAAATAGGTGTTTATACATTTGTTGTTTGAAGGGATTGAATTTTTTGTCCAACATTCTGAAATTCTAGGCAACATAATGCAGCATAATCATAATTTAGCACAGTACTTAACTCATTCACACCAATTGGCGCCAAATTTATTTTAATAGGGTTGTTATGCCAATGTCGTTTAAAGGACGACGCATATACAAAACGCAGTAAATAAATACATGATTTAAGAACAAATAAATAAAACAAAACAATTGTTCTATAGTAAAAATGTAAATATACGGATTGAACGTTGTTTTTTTAAATTTTTATGACGGTATAAATGCAAATCAGTTACATCCAAATTAAGCCGATTTGCATACATAACGGAATGAAAATTAAAAAAAACGCTGTTCAATCCCTATGTAGTAACCTTTCTTCCGGGTACAATTGACATCCCATGGCTTATTTACAAGGCTTTTTCGTAAACCTCTAAAATTTATAAACCAGAAGATAACTTTCTAATAATCAACTACGATATATCTAATTAAAGAATTAGATTTTCTGAGCTAGTATTTAGACCGTTTAACACGTGGACATAAGTCACATCAGGTAACTGGTGACATTGACCAATGGTCAAGGTCATTCACCTAATCTTAAAGCTTTCAGACACAGCTGAATGACAAGATGGTTGCGGTAAGTATTAATCAGGGTCTAACTGATGTTTTGATGGGATTCCTCGTCTGGTGTATATGATAAAGGCACTTGTGGCTGGCTTTATCACAGACTATTGGTCCGTATAATGATGGTGGATATCAAAACATATGTAGACATATGTAGACCTAGACAATTCTCTGTAAGTGCCTTAAATACAATGTTTATTTGAGAGAGTGTTCGAAAAATAATAACAGCTGGCTAACCTTGGCTGGCCTGCATCATCTTTCTGACGTCAGATCCAATATAAAGCCACAGAGCATCTTATCCCTGGAACTAGCAAAAACAGTCAACTTTAACAGGAAAAGTGTCAGTTTTTGTATAAAGTGCAAAATAGTTATTGACCTTGTTATGACCTTCAGCATGGTGTACCAGATTGGCACCTGTTTCACATCCGTTTTGAGAATAACAGAATTGTTGGTCTTTCTCCTTTTCACTGTTTTACTCATAATTCGTATTAGGTACCGAGGCGGTATTACTGAAGGCCACTATAAGTTGGTATTCTGTCTGTTCCTCCATGCATCACTTTGTCCAGGGTGTATCTCGTACTAGGTACCCAGGCGGTATTACTGAAGGCCACTATAAGTTGGCCTTCTGTCTGTTCCTCCGTCCATCACTTTGTCCAGGGTGTATCTCGAAGCCTCTGTCACCTACAATTGCCAAATGTAATATGCGAGTACCTCCTGGGGTGGCTAAGTATCTGATGTCACTGTCTCATGCTTTACTCTCTGCAAAGCTATGGCCCTTTGTTCACCTTGCATGTCTTTGCCTGAGTCATATCGTATATATTCTGTCACCTACAATCAACACATTTTATATGCGAGTACCTAATTGGCTGGTTGAGTACCAGATACTAAACTCCGGCCTTGTGTCTTATTAGGGCTTTTCACCAACTGGTGAAAAGACCTATTGTTTTTGTTATGTTTCTTATTCTTCTTATTCTTCTTCTTATTATTCTTCTTCTTCCGTACTTTGCGGAGTCCTAATCTTTTGATTGGTAAAAGATAGGTTTATAGTCTTTAAGGTATGTTGTAGGAAAAGGTCTGAAGCTGATCAAGCAACATTTTGAAGTAGGTCAAAAGTTAAATATGGCCATTACTCAAAAACGGTTTAATTTACAGAATTGATGCAGTAATATTATATGTAGATAGACTTCGGGGCTAACTTTTTCTCATTACATGTTACTACAAAATATTTTAAATAAAAAAGCTTGCTGTTGGGTCAAAGGTCACAATTTTTAAAAAACATTCATTTTTCATTGTTTTTGAAAAATACTTCTACAGATCGATGGAGGATGTCATTCCGATGAAGTTGATGTATTAAGTTTTTCTGTAACATTCACCGTTAAGGTTGTACGCCATTTTATAATTTTCCTTTGATCTTTTAAAAAATCGCAATATTTTAAAACTTGTTTTACTCCAATATCAATGACAAATATTTCGTTTAGTTGTAACGGGAAAAGTTTCCCTAGATGTCTTCTAACATTTGGTAACATTTTCAACTTCATCAAAAAAACAAAATGGCCGCCATTTGTGAAAGTAAATTATTTGTAGATAATTTCCATATCTAACTTTTTCTCACTACATGTTAATACAAAATATTTCTAATTAAAAAGTGCGCCCCTGGGTCGAAGTTCACCAATTTTTTTAAAAAACATTCATTTTTCATTTTTTTTGAAAAATTCTTCAATAGATTGATGAAGAATGTCATTCTGATGAATTCGATGTCTTTAGTTTTTCTGTAACATTTACCGTTAACGTTGTACGCTGTTTTGAATATTTCCTTTGATCTTTTAAAATGCTGACAATATGTTAAAACTTCAACGATCTTCTTCTCAAATTCTGCCATTGCAATATTAACCACAATTAAGAAATGTATTCCTCTAGGGGTCCTTACAAACTTATCTTACTTTTTGGAGCCATTAATATTCCAATATGGCCGCCACGAACTCTGATTGGTTAACAGCCTATACCAACATATTTCGTTAATGATATCAAACATGAGGTTGATCTTTGGATATCGTATAGAGATAGCCAAGGGCAAACTTTTTCTTTCATACTGTTTTAACAAAAAATGTCAACTTCCGGTTTCCGGCAGGGGTCAAAGTTAAAAGGCACTATATTGGGCACCAACCTTAAAAAGTCTTCTTCTCAAGTTCCACAAGGTCTATAGAGTCGAAGTTCACCAATTTTTTTAAAAAACATTCATTTTTCATTTTTTTGGAAAAATTCTTCAATAGATTGATGAAGAATGTCATTCCGATGAATTTGATGTCTTTAGTTTTTCTGTAACATTTACTGTTAACGTTGTACGCTGTTTTGAATATTTCCTTTGATCTTTTAAAATGCTGACAATATGTTAAAACTTCAACGATCTTCTTCTCCAATTCTGCCATTGCAATTAAGAAATGTATTCCTCTAGGGGTCCTTACGAACTTATCTTACTTTTTGGAGCCATTAATATTCCAATATGGCCGCCACGAACTCTGATTGGTTAACAGCCTATACCAATATATTTCGTTAATGATATCAAACATGAGGTTGATCTTTGGATATCATATAGAGATAGCCAAGGGCAAACTTTTTCTTTCATACTGTTTTAACAAAAAATGTCAACTTCCGGTTTCCGGCAGGGGTCAAAGTTAAAAGGCACTATATTGGGTACCAACCTTAAAAAATCTTCTTCTCAAGTTCCACAAGGTCTAGAGTCTTGATATTTAATAATAAGAATTCTGAGATGTCGGGGTATCAGGTTTGAAAAAATGGTTGACATTGATCGACTATCAAGGCTACAATCAAGGTCACAAACTTCATATGCGCTATTTCAAAATGATGACTTCAAAAAACTTCTTCTAAAGTTCTACAAGGCCTAGAGTCCTACTTTTTGATACATTAACATCGTCAGATAATTGACTATTAAGTTTGAAAAAATGATTGACCTTGAATGACTTTCAAGGTCACAAAGGTCATATGTGTAAAAATATTGAAACCACTTTTTCTGAATAACCAATAACTCCAGGGTAACGATGTTTGACATAGAAGCATGCTTGAAGGGCTTAAAAGTGTGTGCAAATGAACGACCTTGACCTACTCCAAATATAATTTCAAAGGTGAAAGTCAAAAACCGTTTTCATTTTTGTGCGATTGTGAAGTGCTTTCAGGACTCTCAGTACTTTGATTTATATCAAGACATCTAATACACGTGGTAATACTACATCGATTACTACGCACTCCTAATCTTAAAAATATGGACAGTTTACATCTCTATTGCAGTGGGTAAACATCAGCCTTTCTTTGGCGTGGCAAACCCAACCGATATAGACACAGAGATAGTTTCAGTAAATCGTCCTGACGTACATAGTGGACGGACTATATTTGACGAACTACATTCGTATACAACCAAGCCCATTGGCTGCCTATATTTATCCAGTCTTTCTCTGACGTCATTTCGCACTCGGGGAATCCCCAACTACTCAGCCAGCTACTGTAGGCTTGCACAGGTTATTATTAGAAGGCCAAATCAGTACTTGCAGTGAAAAGCCCGTCAAATTGTTAGCCAACAATTTCTAGTTGTATATAAAGTTATGGCCCTTGTTAATTTTTGACACCAAAGTTTGTACCGAGGTCGGGACTTTAGATAACTTGCAATAGTTTACCATGTTGTAATTGTACTCTGAGTATTTCGTATCTTTTTTAATTTTCTAAAATAAACCCCCCAAAATATTGATAATAAAGCAACATGCATTCTTGTCTTGGTTCCTTAAGGGATGCATTACGATTAAGATGTTTAAGTAGTCATTAGTGTGGATCTCAGGGTAATAATTGTTTGGAATCTAGGGAATTAGTTGCTTAGAAACAAAGAAGATTAGTTGCTATGGATCTCTATATTTACTCAAGGAGAAGTTTAAATAATATACTACTCAAGGAGAAGTTTAAATAATATACTAACTTGCTGGGGATCTGCTGCGATCCAGTAATGTGATAGTCACACATTTTGGAAATCTTAACGTTTTAGGTAGCAATTTATTTCTGTCTGTTGTCCTGTGCTTTAGTTGGGTCTGAAATCAGCCAATCAAACGATTTGTCTATCGATTGTAACACTTCCCAATTCTCAATTTAAACAGTGTGGAGGAGATAGGCCGAGAGAAGTGTAGTTAATTATTGACATTCCATGATACTGTAAAGTAAACCTGGTGTGGATGCAAAACTCAATTTATTTCACAGCGCCAGTATTTTTTTTGTGAAAGCCTTTTAAGAGTTTCATAGAATGGATTCTCTGGGAATTGTAGCAGACCATTGAGCTCCTATAGCTATCTCGTGACTCGAATGGTCGCTTTTATCATTTCATTCCTCATTTTCAAACAATGCTCCAAATTTGGACACAGACAATTTGTTAACTGAACTGTGTGGTGTGATATTAGGAATTCTTGCTAGTCTCTGGCGTTCATACACATAAACCATAGTCCAGCTTTTAAAGTCAACCAAATCACATTGATATAAATATTGAATCACAACAGAGACACATTGATATAAATATTGAATTACAACTGAAACACATTGATATAGATATTAAATTACAACTGAGACACATGGATATACATATTGAATTACAACTGAGACACATTGATATAAATATTGAATTACAACTGAAACACATGGATATAATTATTGAATTACAACTGAGACACATGGATATAAATATTGAATTGCAACTGAGACACATTGATATAAATTTGAATTACAACTGAGATAAATTGATACATAAATATTGAATTACAACTGAGACACATGGATATAAATTTGATTTACAACTGAGACACATTGATACATAAATATTGAATTACAACTGAGACACATGGATATAAATATTGAATTGCAACTGAGACACATTGATATAAATTTGAATTACAACTGAGACAAATTGATATATAAATATTGAATTACAACTGAGACACATTGATTTAAATATTAAATTACAACTGAAACACATTGATATAACTATTGAATTACAACTGAGACACATTGATTTAAATATTTAATTACAACTGAGACACATGGATATAAATATTGAATTACAGCCAATACACATTGATATAGATATTAAATTACAACTGAGACACATGGATATAAATATTGAATTACAACTGAGACACATTGATATAGATATTAAATTACAACTGAGACACATTGATATAAATATTGAATTACAACTGAGACACATTGATATAAATATTGAATTACAACTGAGACACATTGATATAAATATTGAATTACAACTGAGACACATTGATATAAATATTGAATTACAACTGAGACACATGGATATAAATATTGAATTACAACTGAGACACATTGATATAAATATTGAATTACAACTGAGACACATGGATATAAATATTGAATTACAACTGAGACACATTGATATAAATATTGAATTACAACTGAGACACATGGATATAAATATTGAATTACAACTGAGACACATTGATATAAATATTGAATTACAACTGAGACACATGGATATAAATATTGAATTACAACTGAGACACATTGATATAAATATTGAATTACAACTGAGACACATGGATATAAATATTGAATTACAACTGAGACACATTGATATAAATATTGAATTACAACTGAGACACATGGATATAAATATTGAATTACAACTGAGACACATTGATATAAATATTGAATTACAACTGAAACACATGGATATAATTATTGAATTACAACTGAGACACATGGATATAAATATTGAATTACAACTGAGACACATTGATATAAATATTGAATTACAACTGAAACACATGGATATAATTATTGAATTACAACTGAGACACATGGATATAAATATTGAATTACAACTGAGACACATTGATATAAATATTGAATTACAACTGAAACACATGGATATAATTATTGAATTACAACTGAGACACATTGATATAAATATTGAATTACAACTGAGACACATGGATATAAATATTGAATTACAACTGAGACACATTGATATAAATATTGAATTACAACTGAAACACATGGATATAATTATTGAATTACAACTGAGACACATTGATATAAATATTGAATTACAACTGAGACACATGGATATAAGTATTGAATTACAACTGAAACACATGGATATAATTATTGAATTACAACTGAGACACATTGATATAAATATTGAATTACAACTGAGACACATGGATATAATTATTGAATTACAACTGAGACACATTGATATAAATATTGAATTACAACTGAAACACATGGATATAATTATTGAATTACAACTGAGACACATTGATATAAATATTGAATTACAACTGAAACACATGGATATAATTATTGAATTACAACTGAGACACATTGATATAAATATTGAATTACAACTGAAACACATGGATATAATTATTGAATTACAACTGAGACACATGGATATAAATATTGAATTACAACTGAGACACATTGATATAAATATTGAATTACAACTGAAACACATGGATATAATTATTGAATTACAACTGAGACACATTGATATAAATATTGAATTACAACTGAAACACATGGATATAATTATTGAATTACAACTGAGACACATTGATATAAATATTGAATTACAACTGAAACACATGGATATAATTATTGAATTACAACTGAGACACATTGATATAAATATTGAATTACAACTGAAACACATGGATATAATTATTGAATTACAACTGAGACACATTGATTTAAATATTTAATTACAACTGAGACACATTGATATATATATTTAATTACAACTGAGACACATTGATATAGATATTAAATTACAACTGAGACACATTGATATAGATATTGAATTACAACTGAGACACATTGATATAAATATTGAATTACAACTGAAACACATGGATATAAGTATTGAATTACAACTGAGACACATTGATATAAATATTGAATTACAACTGAAACACATGGATATAATTATTGAATTACAACTGAGACACATTGATATAAATATTGAATTACAACTGAGACACATGGATATAAATATTGAATTACAACTGAGACACATGGATATAATTATTGAATTACAACTGATACACATTGATTTAAATATTTAATTACAGCCGAGACACATTGATATATATATTTAATTACAACTGAGACACATTGATATAGATATTAAATTACAACTGAGACACATTGATATAGATTTTTAATTACAACTGAGACACATTGATATAGATATTAAATTACAACTGAGACACATGGATATAAATATTGAATTACAACTGAGACACATGGAAATAAATATTGAATTACAACTGAGACACATGGATATAATTATTGAATTACAACTGAGACACATGGATATATAAATATTGAATTACAATTGAGACACAATTTGGACACATTTACATAAAATGTTGCATATAATATATTTAAATTTGATTTGCTAAAAGCAGTTTGATTTTTACTTGGACTGCTGGGACTTAGATCTCTGCATGTTTAAATGTTCTATTTGAATTATAAGAGGGAAAACAGTTTAGTTAACAGATTGTGAAAAAATAAAAAAATTAATGCTGAAAATCTTGTTTACAATTTTTATCATTTTTATGTGTCAGAATTTGAAATGGAAGTCCATGGAGTTTGTTATGTTGACAATATGGGAGGATGTCCCTACGGGCTAGGGTCTACAAGCAAGTAATATTGGCAGACACGAGAATCTGGCATTGCTTTACGTTAGCTAGTCCCTTCCGTATTGTATTACGTCGGCTAGATATGTGTTGTGACAGCGTCACTTTGTGTTGCGACATTCAATTTCTTAGCAATTACACTTTAAGGGATATGTTTTGACAGAATGTCGTTGTAACAGGAGAATTGAACCCATCAACACTGATGCCTTAGGACAGAAAATGCTCGCTTCAAATTTGCTACTTCAGTCAGCAATTTAAATAATACAAAATTTCGCACTAAGGTGGTTCATGTCTTTTATGTAGTAGAAATAAGGAGTAAAGTACAAAGAAGACCAGTTACATGACTCAGAACAATAATAATAGTCACATATAGAATAAGGGCTAGAAATTCATTTAAAAAACCATTAGCCAGTTGGGCTTGTAGTTTTCGATATTACTAGTCGATGTGCAAATTCCACTAGCCCAATAGTATTTCAGCATGATAAGTAACATGATAAGTAACATCAAAGTCAGCTGGAGATATCACTAGTCACAGACCGATGGGCTGAGACTTGTTTCCAATATTATACCATAGGATCTCTCCACAGTTTCAACTTGTCTGAATTGGACTTCTACAAAAGATACAGTTTGCCAAGAACATGGACCTAAAACTGGTAAAACTTTTATCAGGTTTCACACCCAGGACAGTTATTTGTGCTGTGATTATGACTTGGTCTGCCTAGAATATCTGAACTACTTTACGAGGTACAAAGATTGAGCTAAAAATATCTCAATGCGTGAAGTGCTCAGGAAAGGAACTCCCGTATACTTTTAGTCCAGATATAGCGACTTTGCAAGGTGTTATCAATGTTTGATGAAAAAGTGTCACCATTACTGTTTTCTTCACCATCTTTAAATTGTACGACTTTCCTTTTTGTGGCTGCATAACGGTTGTTGTCATGGTTACAGCAAGCTATCCAGTCGTATATAACAGTCCTAGAATGCAATTATCGTAAATAGCACTTTGAACTCTTTTTTAGCTTCAAATGTCTCATAGAAATGTCTACATTTGGGATGATCATCTCAATTCTAGATATGTAAATATAGCACACTAGCGATCGTAGTTAAAAGGTTTGCCACTAGCAAATGATATAAATCTCGAGAGTGTACTTAGGGAAGATTAAAATAACATGAAACCTGTATGAATTTCTGTTTGATTTATGATATTAACTTTCCTTACATCAAAGATTGCATATTGAAGCATATCCATCAAACTGGACGGGATATTCTGACCTTAGGTTCCCTGTCCCTCTGTGCTATAGTTTTACGTATGTACAGTAACCTCCACTTAATTTCGTTCTGGATATAACTGTAGCAACTAATATTATAGTGGGCGACCTAGAGAGATTTGTTCAGGAAAGAAATATATGTGAAAAAAGTAGACTATTTTAGGGGCCTCTTTAGCCCAACATTGGTAACATTCTTTTAAAAAGAGCTTTACCACTTTAGTCAATACACAAATTAAAGCGCAGCCTGAGAGTTTCCTTGTGTAACATCCACATACAAACACAAGTTTTGTTGGAACTAAATCAAACTAGACAAAAGTTAGTACCATCAAGGTTAGTCCAGTAGCCCTCCTGAAAAGGGGATTCATCCCAATTTTATCAAACATCTATACTGCAGTCCTGATTTATATACACTGAAAAAAACGGAGTATTAAGTAATTTAGAAGCAGATGGAATGTATTTAGTGTCTAATAACTGTTTTTGGATTGTAGCCAATGTGTTCTTTACTTCTTATTGGTTTAAAAGTGATGACGATTCCCTTCTACAGCAAAACCTCCAAATAATAATAATAATAATATACAACATTCATATAGCGCCCTATATAGTTTGTAAAATTACTCTAAAGCGCTTTACAACATATGGATGATAGAAATGGTTATAATTGTGAAAACAAACAACAAAGGCTTACAATCACTTTTATACATTTAAGCAAGCAATGTGTACATAATTGAACAAATAAAACGGTGGTATTTACATGACGTCTTTGCAAAGATTCGAAAAAGCAGACGTGAAGAGGTGAGTTTTGATGTCCCTCTTGAACTTGGCCAGGGTATTTGACTTTCTAATAGCAGATGGTAAGCTATTCCACAACGTAGCCGAAACCCTCCCAAAGCATCTGTTTCCGTAGGTCACAGTACGAGATTTTGGGACAAACAACAAAGATCCTGACTCAAACCGCAGTGATCATGACGGCTGATACAGGGTAACAAGCTCCTGTAAAAGGTGACATATATGACAAATCTCTAACTATGCCATATAATACCAATCTCTACATATGTCACTGTACTCCATATAATACCAATCTATACATATGTCACAGTACTCCATATAATACCAATCTCTACATATGTCACTGTACTCCATATAATACCAATCTCTACATATGTCACTGTACTCCATATAATACCAATCTCTACATATGTCACTGTACTCCATATAATACCAATCTCTACATATGTCACTGTACTCCATATAATACCAATCTCTACATATGTCACTGTACTCCATATAATACCAATCTCTACATATGTCACTGTACTCCATATAATACCAATCTCTACATATGTCACTGTACTCCATATAATACCAATCTCTACATATGTCACTGTACTCCATATAATACCAATCTCTACATATGTCACTGTACTCCATATAATACCAATCTCTACATATGTCACTGTACTCCATATAATACCAATCTCTACATATGTCACTGTACTCCATATAATACCAATCTCTACATATGTCACTGTACTCCATATAATACCAATCTCTACATATGTCACTGTACTCCATATAATACCAATCTCTACATATGTCACTGTACTCCATATAATACCAATCTCTACATATGTCACTGTACTCCATATAATACCAATCTCTACATATGTCACTGTACTCCATATAATACCAATCTCTACATATGTCACTGTACTCCATATAATACCAATCTCTACATATGTCACTGTACTCCATATAATACCAATCTCTACATATGTCACTGTACTCCATATAATACCAATCTCTACATATGTCACTGTACTCCATATAATACCAATCTCTACATATGTCACTGTACTCCATATAATACCAATCTCTACATATGTCACTGTACTCCATATAATACCAATCTCTACATATGTCACAGTACTCCATAAAATACCAATCTTTACATATGTCACAGTACTCCATAAAATACCAATCTCTATGTGTGTCACTGTACGCCATATAATACCAACCTTTAACTATGTCACGGTACTCCATATAATACCAATCTCTACATATGTCACTGTACTCCATATAATACCAATCTCTACATATGTCACTGTTCTCCATAAAATACCAATCTCTATGTATGTCACTGTAATCCATATAGTACCAATCTCTACATATGTCACTGTACTCCATATAATCCCAATCTCTACATATGTCACTGTACTCCATAAAATACCAATCTCTATGTATGTCACTGTACTCCTTATAGTACCAATCTCTACATATGTCACTGTACTCCATATAATACCAATCTCTATGTATGTCACTGTACTCCATATAGTACCAATCTCTACATATGTCACTGTACTCCATATGATACCAATCACTACATATGTCACGGTACTCCATATAATACCAATCTCTACATATGTGACTGGACTCCATAAAATACCAATCTCTATGTATGTCACTGTAATCCATATAGTACCAATCTCTACATATGTCACTGTACTCCATTTAATACCAATCTCTACATATGTCACTGTACTCCATTTAATACCAATCTCTACATATGTCACTGTACTCCATTTAATACCAATCTCTACATATGTCACTGTACTCCATAAAATACCAATCTCTATGTATGTCAGTGTACTCCATATAGTACCAATCTCTACATATGTCAGAGTACTCCATATAATACCACTCTCTACAAATGTCACTGTACTCCATATAATACCAATCTCTTCATATGTCAATGTACTCCATATAATACCAATCTCTACATATGTCCCTGTACTCCATATAATACCAATCTTTAACTATGTCGCGGTACTCCATATAATACCAATCTCTACATATGTCAGAGTACTCCATATAATACCACTCTCTACAAATGTCACTGTACTCCATATAATACCAATCTCTACATATGTCACTGTACTCCATATAATACCAATCTCTACATATGTCAGAGTACTCCATATAATACCAATCTCTACAAATGTCACTGTACTCCATATAATACCAATCTCTTCATATGTCACTGTACTCCATATAATACCAATCTCTACATATGTCACTGTACTCCATATAATACCAATCTCTACATATGTCACAGTACTCCATATAATACCAATCTCTATATATGTCACTGTACTCCATATAATACCATCTCTACATATGTCACTGTACTCCATATAATACCAATCTCTACATATGTCACAGTACTCCATATAATACCAATCTCTACATATGTCACTGTACTCCATAAAATGCCAATCTCATCATTTGCCATAGTACCTTCCCATCAGTATGTTTTTAAGGTGTCCTGTTTTCTGAATAATTTCTTTGTACTTCTCCCTTAATCTATTGATAAACCTCTTGATAATGCCAACATTTTACTGGACAAATAGTGGTAATATAACGAGGTTTAACTGTAGAAAGGTAATTGAATAATAATGAGATTAAGTCTCTTTAATAACAGTAACAGTTGCACAGTTTACAAGAAGATGCTAACGAAATTAGTTTTTTCCCATGGAATATGATTCTTTCACGAAAAACATATCCCATTTTTATCAATAGAAGATGTTAATCAGTTGTGGAATGAAAAGCATTTCAGCCCAGTATCGACTTCCATTGATTCCTTTGATCGTAATATCAATTAGTGAGATGCTTGTCAGTGGTCCACTTGGACAGTCCTGTTATGACGAGTACATATCAATGTCATAGGTAAGAAATCAAAGAATATGATTCCATGGTAAACTAGTTAGGATGATCGCGCTATTGACAACCTTTAAGATTTTATGTCCGACTTTACGTTACTTTGAGTTACAGACCTCAGGGTTGGATTGTTGACAACCTCTCAGTTATACTGGACTAAAGTTGCGAGAAATACTGTTATGGACAGATGCTAGAAAACAACTTGACTGTTTGCCACCAGAGGTCAGTGTGAGGTCCTTAAGCTGTAGATACATGTGCCAGGCTTCTGTTAGGAGGAAAAACACTCCTCACTTTCTGGAGATTGATAATGGTCTTGTTAAGCAGTTAATCTAAATATCTGAAGCGTTGAATTTGATTACGATTGATACACACTATTTCCGTAAATTAATTTCAATTGAAACCCTATTTTGACTTGAGTTCCCTGTATTTATTATCATTGAGAAAAAAAAACATTTTCGAAAGCTTCGGAAACTAGCGCCACAGAGATGGTTGCCATGGAAACTAGACAGGGATGCGCTGTGATAGATTTAGAGATAGAGGATAAGATCTGTATCATATAAACCTAGGCATGAAAGGCTTTACAGGTGTGAGGACAGATATACTGTCTAGGTAAAACAGCTGTTAGTCACTTGTACAATCTACGCATGACATAACACTTCACCTGTAAGTCTTACCTGTAGACAGGTGAGGCCTATGTGACACGTCAGGTGTAAGTAGGCGTGAGGCCTATGTGACACGTCAGGTGTAAGTAGGCGTGAGGCTACACCGTGTCGCCCATGTAATATTAAACACTTTACGGGCCTGTGAGAGTGTTGTCAATTACAAATCAACTGTTACCCATCAATTATACATCAGAGTGTCATGATGTTGGTTACAATCCAACGTTCACTAGACTAAGACACTAATAACAGAGTTCAGAGACAATTATCCAAGAGAATCTAATAACCATCAATTCTAACTATAACTTGGTAAAACCACAGACAAAACACTTACCCAATCACAATAATGTTTCTAATTGACAGACAATATCATTAGTATGTTTTTGTGTAGTTAGGGAACACGTACAGGCTGCTGGCGTATCTCTATCTGATTATTAACAGTCCACAAGGACACGGGAGTCTGTGAGGGCCTGTAATACAATGCTAGATATGGGTTCTGTAGTAAGCAATTCAGGTAGGAGCCCTGGAGGGATCTCATCCTATCTGGTAGTGTTGGTCAGTAGCACCTGTTAAATGATGCTGTACAGCGGTCAATAAACTGACCACTGGTCTTTTAGTGAATTCTGGGACTGCTAACTTTTACTGCCATATGAAGAATTAGTAAGATAAAACTTTCTGGCTGTTTTAAAGTTGTACCTGTGATATAAGGGTCATTAACTAGTGATGAAGTCGATTGGATGTGGGTATGACTCGTGGCAATATTGGCTGGAGAGAGTGTGGAGATTCACACACCACTTAATGGGCGTTAGCAGTGGAAGGTTCCGTTTGTGATAGCATTAACAAGAATTAACAAGAAACATTTGTGTAGAAGTGATAGAAGTGACACAGTGTTGATCCTTCTGACACAAGTCTGTGTAGCCGTGTGCTAGCTGATTCCCTCAGGTATTAATCACATCATCATATTCTCTTAAAATGTCTGTTCTATATTTACGGGCCACAGTCACATGTATACAGGAATTCTGCTGAAATGGCTTTTTTTTGTACCGATATCAAGAATACAATTTTCCATGTTGCTTTCAGAGTTGAGGTAAACACCGGAAGATATTGACCTATCGGTTGCCGTGGTAACGTAATTGTGTTTATATCATGTGGGGTAAGGCCCTGTGTAAACATTCAAAGGAGCTGAATTAAAAGACGGATTCTTTTCTGTTGTGTAAGGGGAAACTGACAAAGAATATCTGACAATATTGTTAGTAGAACCAGAATCAAACCATAATTAGATCTTACAGGCAAGATAGACGGGATGAACATGTTAGATTTGTGTCGACTTGGATGTGTTTCGGAGCTGTAATGGGATCCAATCTTAATGAATTATTGACAGGAATTGGTGACTCTGTAGGTTGGATATTTTATCGGACTGCAGTTTGCTGCTGATTTTACATCTGACGCGACACTGGTGATTTAACGGGTGACAATACACTGGTGATTTAACGGGTGAAACCACACTGGTGATTTAACGGGTGAAACCACACTTGTGATTTAACGGGTGAAACCACACTGGTGATTTAACGGGTGACAATACACTTGTGATTTAACGGGTGACAATACACTGGTGATTTAATGGGTGACAATGCACTTGTGATTTAACGGGTGAAACCACACTGGTGATTTAACGAGTGAAACCACACTTGTGATTTAACGGGTGAAACCACACTGGTGATTTAACGGGTGACAATACACTTGGGATTTAACGGGTGAAACCACACTTGTGATTAAACGGGTGAAACCACACTGGTGATTTAACTGGTGAAATCAAGCTGGTGATCTAACACCTATACTGATACTATGTGATAAAGGCTGTGAATAGTGAAGACATTCTGTATTAACTAAAAATGCTCAGAAAGTGCAGGAAAGTGTATCAAAAACTTGTACTCTGTGTTAAATTGCCTTCCTTACCTCGTCATCGTAGACGTAAACCAAAGTATAAAAAGGTAAGCAGCACCCATAATTGTTTAATATACATGTTAAATAGACATATAATGATTTACATGTAACACAGACACCTGTCTTGTACATATAACAGACAGCACCTGTTTTTATATATAATAGACAACACCTGTTCTGTACATATAACACAGAACAGGTATATATTACAATGACAACACCTGTTCTTGTTATAATACAGATGACACTACACCTGTTATGCATATAAAACAGACAACTCATGTTCTATATATATAACAGACAATAGTTGTTTTGTATATAATACAGACAACACCTGTTCTGTAAATAATACAGACAACACCTGTTATGTATATATAAAAGACAACACCTGTTTTGTATATATGACACAGACAACACATGTTCTGTATATAACACAGAAAACACCTGTTATGTATATATACCAGACAACACCTGTTCTGTATATTTAACAGACAACACCTGTTCTGTATATATATAACACTGACAACACCTGTTCTTTATATATATAACACTGACGACACCTGTCCTGTATATATTAAACACAGATAACACCTGTTCTTCATATAAAACAGACCACACCTGTTCTTAATATATATAACACTGACAACACCTGTTCTTTATATATATAATACTGACAACACCTGTCCTGTATATATTAAACACAGACAACACCTGTTCTTCATATAATACATACAACACCTGTTCTGTATATATAACATTGACAACACATGTTCTGTATATAACACAGCCAACACCTGTTCTTTTTATTATACAGATGACACTACACTTGTTATGTTTATAAAGCAGACAACACATGTTCTATATATATAACAGACAATACTTGTTTTGTATATAATACAGACAACACCTGTTCTGTATATAATACAGACAACACCTGTTATGTATATATAAAAGACAACACCTGTTTTGTGTATATGACACAGACAACACATGTTCTGTATATAACACAGAAAAACCTGTTATGTATATATAACAGACAACACCTGTTCTGTATATATATAACACTGACAATACCTGTTCTGTATAAAGAAAACACTGACAACACATATTCTGTATAAAACACAGACAACATCTGTTCTTTATATAAATCAGACACCTGTTTTGTATATATTAAACACAGACAACACCTGTTCTTCAAATAATACAGACCACACCTGTTCTGTATACAAACCACTGACACCACCTATTCTGTATATATAACACTGACAACACCTATTCTATATATATAACACTGACAACACCTGTTCTTTATGTATATAACACTGACAACACCTGTCCTATATATATTAAACACAGACAACGCTTGTTCTTCATATAATACAGACCACACCTGTTCTGTATATAAAACACAGACAATACCTGTTATATATATATTACAATGACAACACCTGTTTTGTATATATAACACAGACAGCACCTGTTTTGTATATGTAACACTGGCAATGCCTGTAACACGGACAACACCTGTTCTTTATGTAACACAAATAACACCTGTTCTTTATGTAACACAAACAACAACTCTTTTGTATGTAACACAAACAACACATGTTTTGTATATATAACACAGACAACACCTTTTTTGTATGTAACACAGACAACACCTGTTCTGTAAATTTGTTTTACACCTTATCTATATACAAACATGAATTGCTTAAGTATCTTGGACATTAAACTTTACAGTATTTACCATTACCAAATTTTGTAACACATGCTAACTATGCCTTGCATGAACAGCAAAGTAATAAGTGTAGAATATAAGTTATTAATGTGAAGAGTACGTCTGTGTGTAACAGATATCACATGTTCGGTATATATTATAATGGACAACATGTTTGCATTCTCTTTGTGTTTCATATGGAGAAGAACTTTTCCCAATTAAATGTAATTCCCATTTACTTTGAATACAATTCTCACTGAAAAATGAACCTGTTACCTTAAAACCTATGGTTGATTGAAATTTTCATCACATTATGAACTGTTGAAGGTAACATCCACTCAATTGATTGAGAGTTTGAATTGACAGTCGTTAAGGTGTTTGCAATTCAATTAAGTCTGCACTAGAGTGTTAGCTTTAAATTGGTTGAGACAGTTTACAGGGAGTGCTGTTTTAAATTAAAATTGACAGTTTACGGTGAGTGATGAGACGGACAATTTGAAGCCAAATATCAACAAAAGATGTAATAATTAGCAACAAATTCCCAGCATGCTTCTGTGACACTGGTTTACACTTAGGAGCATGTAGCTTCACATTATGGTGAAAACGGCTGGAGATAAACCTGCCTGATAACCTGTTTAATGATCTAAATGGATATGTAGGTTTTACATGGCACTAGGTAAATAAATATATGGTGCTGGTGGGTTTTTTCCATCAAATGTGCCTGCTGCAGGTTTGTTCGGTGTAAATGAGGAAATTAGTTTAGATTTAGGGGAAGGTCTGATGTGACGTTTGGTGTAAATTCTGTAGTTGAGTACAAGGTAGGTGTTGTTTCGGCGTAAAGTGCCGGACTTTACGATCTGAGGGATGCTAGGGAGGCTGTGAGGGACCCGATGGACGCTCAGTTAACCCAATGTTGGTATCAACAAATGTACGCCCTCCTTTGGTTCATTGGACAGCGTCAACAGGTAAATAGCTCATCACGGACGTCTGAGGCAGCAGTTTCTCGAACATTTCTTTAGATCAGGTTTTTTCTAAACTTAAGACCTGATTTCCCAATGGGGTAATTGAAATTAAGGAAAACATCTTAACTAAAATGATTCGAGAAACTGCAGCCAAGTTGGAAAACATGGCCGACTGCAATCTTCATTGTGGGTAGAAATCTGTGGGTCCAATGTGTAGAACTTATAAATCTTGGCAGAATTATTTGAAGAATTAAGTTTCCCAAAATTGTGGTGAATTAACTCATTCCCCCCTGACATTTCACAATGAACTATTCCAACCTTTGAATTGGAAGAGGTCAAATGTGTCATCAGGGGTGTATGAGTTAATTTATTTCAAACTGGAAAAGCTGCCCAGGGCATTTGTTGATCATTGCCCTGCTTAGTTGTATACTAGTACCAAAACAGCTTAAATATTGTTGGTGGCAGTTGGTTAAGAACTGATAAATATTTTGTGGGGGCAAATCTCAGTCATGATTGATTCTAACTGATAAATTGTGTGATACAGATAATTTTCGAAGAATACTTTAGTCCACGTAAGATATGTTTTATGATTAAAAGCAGTTATAGAGCTACAGTGTAGTATGCAAGGGTTTGTGTGTGCTGAGTTTCTGATCGGGATTAAACGTTAACCTGTCAGTGTAACATCTGTGGTTTTGATACAGAGTTTAGTCTCGTAAATTAGTGATTTGATCCTTGAAAATTTATTTATTGACAAAATATGTGAAATACTGCCTCCCTAAATTATCTGGGATGGAGTAAATGATCATGTCATACCAAGGACACACCAGTAGAATCTTCACCCCTTGGGGGTGGGATAGGGCAGTCTCATTCCAAGGACACACCAGTAGAATATTCACCACTTGGGGGTGGGATAGGGCAGTCTCATTCCAAGGGGAACTGTGATTCAGTTTCCAAACACTCGTCAAGTCACCTGTTTGGAAACTTTCCCCATGGATTGAGATCCCCATTATGCCACCTAAGGGGATGGAGGTTCTTTTTGTCTTACCCTATTGAACCTGCCATATACAGATTGAAGGTTGATGGTAAGGCCAATAAATGTAGGCGAAATTGCACCAATAAAAGTGGGGATACAACTGTACACTCATTGTGGATGTGACGTCATACAATAGTTGTGACTGGGGAATCCCCCTTGTCTCTACCCTAGAGAGAGACTAACTGAATCTATCACTCCTGTGTGATATAGACAGAGAAATCACAGCTTAATTGAGGGTAAGAGTTTTGAAGTTCAGCATGAGGCTTTGCCAAGAGCTAAGCTTCAAAATCTTATCCTGTGGGTTGACATTTCTATGTCTGCCTCACGTAAGAGTAATTGATATTTTTTCTTCCAGACTTCCCTACTGAAAAGACAACATGCAATTGTGAACCCAATGTACCATGCTGTTACCATAGGTGTTGAAACGTGTGACAACATTGATCATGCTACCCTGTTTGCACTGTATATAATGGTGACATTTTTAGAATATTAACATGTGTGAGCTGTGTTTTCTCGAGGTAGGTAAAGACTTGTTCATCTTTTCACTAGAGAAATGGGAACGTTAATGAGTAAGAGAAAAGAATATCTTTTGTCAGTTTAAGTGTGGATACACCTGTCCAGGGTAAGAGAAAGGAATATCTTACATCAGTTTAAGTGTGGATACAATTGTCCAGGGGAAGAGAAAAAAATATCTTATATCAGTTTAAGTGTGGATACACCTGGCCAGGGTAAGAGAAAAGAATATCTTACATCAGTTTAAGTGTGGATACAATTGTCCAGGGTAAGAGAAAAAAATATCTTATATCAGTTTAAGTGTGGATACACCTGTCCAGGGTAAGAGAAAGGAATATCTTACATCAGTTTAAGTGTGGATACACCTGTCCAGGGTAAGAGAAAGGAATATCTTATATCAGTTTAAGTGTGGATACAATTGTCCAGGGTAAGAGAAAGGAATATCTTATATCAGTTTAAGTGTGGATACAATTGTCCAGGGTAAGAGAAAGGAATATCTTACATCAGTTTAAGTGTGGATACACCTGTCCAGGGTAAGAGAAAAGAATATCTTACATCAGTTTAAGTGTGGATACAATTGTCCAGGGTAAGAGAAAAGAATATCTTATATCAGTTAAAGTGTGGATACAACTGTCCAGGGTAGGAATTCTGCCTCACCTTGAGCAGATAATTATGAACACTGTTTAGAATATGGTTGAGTATGGCCTTTTAATATCAAATTATATGATTTTACAATGATGGAGATGCTATCTCAGCATTCTCTGTCCATCATATAGAGGTAGTGTTAAGTTTTGGAGATACCACACCTTCTTTTTTTGAAACTTGTATAGGCCACATTCACAAATTGATGCTAGAGTTAAACGCACTTAGTTTCCTGGCTGAAAACTGAACTACTAAAAATCTTTCAGACCCAATATCATAAACCTGTGCATCATCACAAGACGCTGTGCTGTGTCCTGTTTCAGAACCATTAACCAAAGGTCAATGTCACAAATAGGGGATGTCGGAGACGTTACCTTTTCAGTTAAATTATTCATCCTGTCTCATAACCTTAGGACTGAGGGTAAAACTTGGAAAAAACATGGAAGCTTTATGACCAATTAGTTGTAGACGATGCGGACGGTGTTATAAGTTGATACGTCAATGTTATTGCCAGCAGTCATGACTACATGAGAACTAATGTCTCTGAACACGCGCATGGGTCATTGGAATGGTAGACATATATCTGATAATCAATGTCAAAAGCATCAAAGTATAAGGCATATTTTAAATCCTTGTGACATCAAATACTTTTGATGAGTTTATTTCTGTGCAGGAAGGGAAGTAACTCTTGAGTCCAATTTTTTGTCAAATGTCTGCCAATGTTTAGTGACCTTAAGATGAAAAGACATCCATAAGCTTGCTGCACTGAATCAAATGCAAAATTTAAAGAGTGTGAATAAATCGTTTTCCTTTTTTTCTACTTCTTCAAATTGTTTCTCGGTAAAGGGTCTCAGCATCTTCATTCCCAGTAAAGGGTCTCAGCATCTTCATTCCCAGTAGGTAACCCAGTCAACTTGATTCAGAGAAGATATTTTCTCACATACTTCACAGGGTGATCCCGTTGTTGCTAGGGAAAAGATAACTCTATCTTACACGGGGTAGGGAAAGACAGCTGACATGCGCTATGACGTCATAATAATGGATTGTCGACGTGACGTCATTTTATTGTTTCCTTGATGTCATACAACTGTTGTGAATGGGGATTCATCCGTCTCAACCCTGGGGCTTTGGGGTTTGCTGGAAGAATAAGATCGATGTTTATTCCGACTGGAATTTGTTTATTTGTATGTATGTGAGAAAAATAATCAAACAGGTGTCTCATGGACAGGGATATCTCAACCCTCGTGTAAGAGTTTGGCTGGCCAGCTGACCAGCCAAACTCTTAAACTCGGTTTGAGAAATCCCTGACCACGGAACAGACAGGCCCATGTAAGATTCTATTAATCCAGCCTCCTTTGTTCTGAGTAGATTTCCGAGTAATCTTCATTCTTTTGAGATAATGTAGGTTCCTTCATTCCAAGAAGATAATCCAGTCACCTTTGTTCTGAGTAGATAATCCAATCACTTTTGTTTCCAATATATAATCCAGCAACCTTTGTTCTGAGTAGATAATTCAATCACCTTTGTTCTGAGTAGATAATTCAGTCACCTTTGTTCTGAGTAGATAATCCAGCAAGCTTTGTTCTGAGTAGATAATTCAGTCATCTTTGTTCTGAGTAGATAATTCAGTCACCTTTGTTCTGAGTAGATAATTCAGTCACCTTTGTTCTGAGTAGATAATTCAGTCACCTTTGTCCAAGTAAGGTGGTAATACAGTCAATTTGTTTGAAGAAAATAATCTAGGCACCATTGTTCCCAGGTGATAATCCAGTTAATTTTGTTCCCCCCCCCCCCCCAAGAAGACAATCTATGAAATAGTCACCCTTTGTTCCTGGTAGATAATCCACTCATCTTTGTTTCCAGTAGATTTTCAAGTTATCATGCGTTACTGAGACAATTTTGTACAATGTCACCTACAATACCTGGTGGATAGTGGGACAACCACATTAATGATGAATGGGTTAATGATGATCAACTGTTGATGAGATATATATTTGTTAGTGGTTAATTAGCACACTTGCCTTCCTCTGAGATAGCTGGGGCTGGATTCATTGATCAGATGTAAATAGAAATGGATCACTTGCCTGATAAAGGAAGTTTTGTCAAAGTACTTCTGTTGAGATGGTCCCTGCTTCATCCAGGTCAGTTGTTATCACTTTGTAACAGTGAGCTAATGCACACCCTGGGTGTGATAAAATGACAGTAAAAATTCAAATTATAGTGTGTTTTTTTCAAATTTTGTAATGTTTTGGACATTTATATATATATATCTTTTTCCCCATCGAAACTGTCTTTGAAGTTTAATTGATTCCAACTCCAGATGAAATCTTCCCATCACACAGGAGTCAAATTTGATCTTTGAAATTAAAATTCGTTCATTTTCTGTTTTTCTCCATTTTGATACATGTACATTTCCAGCTGTTGTATAAAGTGCTTTGATAACTAAACTTGCAATCTATTTAGAGATATATTGTCTTGACACTATATGCAACATTTGTTATCTCAAACTTTTTACACTAAAAGAGTACATATAATGACATTTTTAGGTAATTGCTTCCATTCTCCAATTTTTTTTTGCTACTGAAATTGATGATTCTTCCTCCGAACCTGACAATGATAGCTATCTTTGTTAATAATGATGAATTCCAAATTGTATTTTCAATAATGATCAAAGTTCCAAAATGAGTCGGAACATCAATGCTGTAATGCTGTGTCGGTGCCACTCTGTCGGGCTGTGAGTCATGTGACCTCACTCAAGTACTGTAGAGAAACACAGCGAAGACATCACTGAATTATTGATTGATGGAGAGGGTTGCAAGGGAGATAACTCTAGCAGGCTTACAGGGAAGCTGTGTTGGATACCACTGACTGCTGGTATATATAATTAACATACAAAATCTAATCTGTTACATTCTCTATGAATCATTGATTGGTAGAAGGGATCAACCATAAAACTTAATTACCAACAAAAATAGGGTCAAATTGTAGCAAAAGAAATTGTGAAGGACTGTACAAAAATATTTAACATGCTATAAAAGGTATTTGTACTCTGAAAGGGGCAATTTCTATCAATTAATATATTATATTTGCCCACCCCTATAGAAATGATGACCATTGACTTGTTAAATGATGTATTTGCCCACCCCTGTAGAAATGATGACCATTGACTTGTTAAATGATATATTTGCTCACCACAATGTTAAACAATACTTTTGCCCACCCCTATGTTAAACAATATATTTGCCCACCCCAATGTTAAACAATATATTTGCCCACCCCAATGTTAAACATTATATTTGCCCACCCCTATGTTAAACAATATATTTGCCCACCACAATGCTAAACAATATATTTGCCCACCCCTATGTTAAACAATCGTTTTTTGCCCACCCCTATGTTAAACAATATATTTGCCCACCACAATGCTAAACAATACTTTTGCCCACCCCATGCTAAACAATACTTTTGCCCACCCCAATGTTAAACAATATATTTGCCCACCCCTATGTTAAACAGTATATTTGCCCACCCCAATGTTAAACAATATATTTGCCCACCCCTATGATAAACAATATATTTGCCCATCCCATGTTAAACAATATATTTGCCCACCCCTCTGTTAAACAATATATTTGCCCACCACAATGCTAAACAATAAATTTTTGCCCACCCCTATGTTAAACAATATATTTGCCCACCCCTCTGTAAACAATATATTTGCCCACCACAATGCTAAACAATATATTTGCCCACCCCTATGTTAAACAATAAATTTTTGCCCACCCCTATGTTAAACAATATATTTGCCCACCACAATGCTAAACAATACTTTTGCCCACCCCATGCTAAACAATACTTTTGCCCACCCCAATGTTAAACAATATATTTGTCCACCCCTATGTTAAACAATATATTTGCCCACCCCTATGTTAAACAATATATATTTGCCCACTCCTATGTTAAACAATATATTTGCCCACCCGAATGTTAAACAATATATATTTGCCCACCCCTATGTTAAACAATATATTTGCCCACTCCTATGTTAAACAATATATATTTGCCCACCCCTATGTTAAACAATGTATTTGCCCGCCCCTATGTTAAACAATATATTTGCCCATCCCTATGTTAAACAATATATTTGCCCCCCCCAATGTTAAACAATATATTTGCCCCCCCCAATGTTAAACAATTAATTGCCCACCCCAATGTTAAACAATATATTTCCCCACCCCAATGTTAAACAATATATTTGCCCACCCCTATGTTAAACAATATATATTTGCCCACCCCAATGTTAAACAATTAATTGCCCACCCCAATGTTAAACAATATATTTGCCCACCCCAATGTTAAACAATATATTTGCCCATCCCTATGTTAAACAATATATTTGCCCACCCCTATGTTAAACAATATATTTTTGCCCACCCCTATGTTAAACAATATATTTGCCCAGTCCTATTTTAAACAATATATTTGCCCACCTCAATGTTAAACAATATATATTTGCCCACCCCATGTTAAACAATATATATTTGCCCAACCCTATGTTAAACAATATATTTGCCCAGTCCTATATGTTAAACAATATATTTGCCAACCCCTATGTTAAACAATATATTTTTGCCCACCCCAATGTTAAACAATATATTTGCCGTCCCCTATGTTAAACAATATATTTCCCCAGTCCTATGTTAAACAATACATATTTGCCCACTCCATGTTAAACAATATATATTTGCCCACCCCTTGACAAACAATATATATTTGTCCACCCCAATGTTAAACAATATATTTGCCCACCCCATGTTAAACAATATATATTTGCCCACCCCATGTTAAACAATATATATTTGCCCACCACCCCTGAAGCAAAAATTGTATTACATGTTGAATGAATGCTAGAGAGCCGTGTATTGGCTTAGATTTATGACCTCTAACTTTATATGATGAGAAAATTACTGTCTAAACAATAAATGCTGATCAATAAACATGACAGGCCCTGTAACAGAACAGGAGTAAACAGTACATTATATAATGTTATACAGAGATGATGATATAGAGGTACTGTCAAACAGTCGTGGGTGTGATATGGGCGTGATATGGGCTGTGAGTACATTCTGCTGTGTACTCCAGTCTGCCTAGCCATTTGAATTAAGGTTAAGTATACTGGAAATTGAACCGGCGTCCTTCCATTTGAAATCTTGAGTGTACTCTCAGCTACTGTAACATCTGAAAGCTGGATGTAGAATTACAAATTACCTTACTCCCCTCAACTACAAATAGTCCTGACATTGGGTGTAGAATACCAATCCACACTACAAATAGTCCTGGCATTGGGTGTAGAATACCAATCCACACTACAAATAGTCCTGACATTGGGTGTAGAATACCAATCCACACTACAAATAGTCCTGACATTGGGTGTAGAATACCAATCCACACTACAAATAGTCCTGACATTGGGTGTAGAATACCAATCCACACTACAAATAGTCCTGACATTGGGTGTAGAATACCAATCCACACTACAAATAGTCCTGACATTGGGTGTAGAATACCAATCCACACTACAAATAGTCCTGACATTGGGTGTAGAATACCAATCCACACTACAAATAGTCCTGACATTGGGTGTAGAATACCAATCCACACTACAAATAGTCCTGACATTGGGTGTAGAATACCAATCCACACTACAAATAGTCCTGACATTGGGTGTAGAATACCAATCCACACTACAAATAGTCCTGACATTGGGTGTAAAATACCAATCCACACTACTAATTGTCTGAAGAGCTCGGTTCAGTGTAGCTTTACAAATTGCCGAAGGAACGATGTCAGATTGTATAGATCTGGTTAATGTTGCTTCTTCGCCAAGGTACATCCCAGGAGGAGGGACGATGCCTCTGATGAGGCAGGCCAGCGGCATTGATAGCTGGCCAGGAACTCCACTAATTGACATTAATGGTATTCTCATCAGTTTGTGTATTGTTCGATTGTTTTGTTTCAAATGTCAAGCTTGATTGGATATCAAACTCAGAATACCTTCGGTCCCTGTCAATTTACATTACAGGAAATAATGTTTACTCATGTAGACAAAACAGTTATCTTTCCTTTAAATGACACTGCAATTAGAATCCATTCCTTTTATTAGTAGGGGTCTGCGAGTCTATATTAACTTTTGCACAAGGAGTTTGCTTGTGACACATTTTTTTTTTACTGGGAACGAGAAACATGAGAGAACTACCTGTTCATAACAGTGGCATATGTGTGTCTCTTGGTAAGGATCAGATTTCTCACATTAAAATCAAGACTAGCAAATGACATCTGTAGCTAACCATGTCTATTAAATATACCTGGTGAATTGAAATTTCTTTTTAGCATTACTATAATTAATTGTGTGTTACAGCCCTACAACTCTCACATTTTTAACACAAAGGTTTTATGATAAATTATCTTTAAGTTAAATTTGCAATCATATCAATTTACCAGCTGTTAACAAGTTAGCCAAAAGTTCCCTCCCATAATAGTATGAATATATAGTGAAGGTAAGGGGGTGGGGAACGACATGCTAAACATAGCAGAAAATTAAAACACTCAAACCAGACTTGGATTTGAACCCAGGACTTCATGTTACACTGTTGTCTGTGTGTAGAGGTATGGTACATGGTACACTGTTGTATGTGTTTAGGGGTATGGAACAATGTTTTCGTGTATGTGTGTAGGGGTATTCACTGTTCTGTGAGTGTAGGGGTATGGTACACTGTTGTATGTGTGTAGGGATATGATACACTGTTCTGTATGTGTAGGGGTATTCAATGTTCTGTGTGTGTAGGGATATGGTGCACTGTTCTGTGTGTGTAGGGGTATGGTACAATGTTTTCGTGTATGTGTAGGGGTATGGTGCACTGTTCTGTATGTGTAGGGGTATGGTGCACTGTTCTGTATGTGTAGGGGTATGATACACTGTTCTGTATGTGAAGGGGTATGGTACACTGTTGTATGTGTGTGTAGGGGTATGGTACAATGTTCTGTATGTGTGTAGGGATATGATACACTGTTCTGTGTGTGTAGGAGTATTCACTGTTCTGTGTGTGTAGGGGTATGGTACACTGTTCTGTGTGTGTGTGTGTGTGTGGGGGGGGGGGGGGGGGGGGGTATTATTCACTGTTCTCTGTATGTAGGGTTATCGTACAATGTTTTTGTGTGTATGTAGGGGTAATATTCACTGTTCTGTGTGTGTAAGGGTATTCACTGTTCTGTATATGTAGGGGTATTATTCACTGATTTTTGTGTGTAGGGGTATTATTCACTGTTCTGTGTGTGTAGGGGTATTAGTCACTGTTCTGTGTGTGTAGGGGTATCATTCACTGTTCTCTGTGTGTAGGGTATGGTACAATGTTTTTCGTGTGTATGTAGGGGTATTCACTGTTCTGTGTGTGTAGGGGTATTATTCACTGTTCTGTGTGTGTAGGGGTAATATCACTGTTCTGTGTGTGTAGGGGTATTAGTCACTGTTCTGTGTGTTTAGGGGTATCATTCACTGTTCTCTGTGTGTAGGGTATGGTACAATGTTTTCGTGTGTATGTAGGGGTATTCACTGTTCTGTGTGTGTAGGGGTATTATTCACTGTTCTGTGTGTGTAGGGGTATTAGTCACTGTTCTGTGTGTGTAGGTGTATTAGTCACTGTTCTGTGTGTGTAGGGGTATTATTCACTGTTCTCTGTGTGTAGAGTATGGTACAATGTTTTCGTGTGTTTGTATGGTACACTACCTCAGTATAACAGAGAAGCTCTGTATCAGAAGATATGTATCCCAGGAGGACAAAGTTTATAGCCAGTTACAGATGTAACTGGGACCGTATAGTCAGTCATAAAGGGGGGAGGGATGTAATGTATCTGGGCAGACTCTGATTTGATTGTACAAACATTGCCATGTTTTATCACACAGCACATTTAGAAATCAACTTCTTCTTTTATGCTTTCCTGTTGGACCATGCGGGCCTCCAGATATTACTTGATGTTTCAATCAATATTTCTAGCACCCGAAACAAAACAAAAGAAAAAAGAAAACGAGATTACCACAGGACAGGCTTTATGACCGTGGTCTGTCTGCAGTTATGTCATAGCTATAAGTTAGGAAATTTGTTTGGATTTCCTACAAAATGATTTGTTAGAACCAATATGTTTACAAAGAATATATTGTGCTTTGATTTCATTTGAAGAAAAGCTGGCCTTGATCATATCAATTCTTGCCCTGGGGGAAGCCATACATATTTGGATTTGATTCCTATACATGCTACCCTCAAAGGAGCAAATGAAATATTACCCATTTAAACTTATCTCTCCTGATAACCCTAGCATTACATATAGTTTCCATGGAAACCATTTTGATTTCTTTTGTTTTTCTTTAAGATGGGAGTACTGTTTTATAGAGTTTTTTGTCTGTACAATTTGACCTTGAATAAAAAATATCATTGGAAACAAATGATGACATAATGAACGATTATACGATAATAAAATGAACCTAGCACTACAGAGATCTTCCTATACCACAGTAACTTAGACACAGCCTGTCCCGCTTGTAGACATATGCTACCTTACATGTTAAACATATAAATATTTCTAAACATTTTCGTCGGGTTGGTAAGTATGAACAGGACACACTGCATCTTCAGCACACTTAAAGGTATACACACATTTGGAAATGTTACCGAGGTGGCATAGGACTGGTAGCTAGCACATGATAAGCCAGCTCCAGCCAAATTCTGGAATTTTATGACATACTGTATTGATTGTGTGAATTGCATCTATGTACTGTAAATACTTTAGGGTGACTTATTCTAGCTAGATCATAGGACACTTTATCAAATGTTGTATATTTTTTTAACTGAAAATCTATATTTTCCCAATTTTAGTAAACAATGTATTGTAATATTTTCCTTGATACAAAAATGTTTGAAACATTTCTAGAGGAATATCAATTACAGACCTTCTTTACCGTAATGCACCCTAAAATAAAAACGGTTTCCACCCAATTTCAAAATAAAAAGACAGAAGCTAGTGACTTCCAGAGTTAACTTTGTATTATAAGTAAGGATGAGCTGTTTCTCCAGCACATATTTTATTTGTACCCCCAAATTAGTAGAGGGGGTATACAGTATTAATTGCTCTGTCGGCACAGACTTGTTGAAAATACAACCACAGAACAGATTCATTTCATATTTACACCATAGTTTTAGCAAGTTTGACACCTTACTAGAGTTTGGGGGGATTTTGGTTAAGGTTAAGGGGCCAAAACGCCACACTTGACCACTTTTAAATAAAAAGATGGTGTACAAGATATCTCCAGAATCCCTTAGAAGATTTGTTTTTAGTGTACACCATAGTGTGCTAATATCAAGTTTTACTCCTGTTGTTGATTTAGGTGGTCATACCTTAAGGAGTCAAATGTCACACACTTGACAACATTGATGAGATGGGAGGTTTATCTGTCAGCCTCCATTTATTTTATAAGAGCAATTTGAAGCAAAATTTTATTGACAGATGGAATATGTATGTGATATGAATGAGTGGTAACACTTACATTAACCTGAGAACTACTTACATCTCAATTAAAATGGATTTCTAACTATGACCTTGACCCATCTATATGTTAAAATAATAACCTTGACCCATCAAGGTAATAATACTCTATGACCTTGGCCCATCTAGATATTAACATAATTATGACATTGACCCACCTAGATATTAACATAATTATGACCTTGACCCACCTAGATATAAACAAAACTATAACCTTGACCAGGGATGTGTAGTGGAGGGATACGCAACTTCCTCTTTGCCTTAGTAAATATGTTCCGAGTGAGGTTGGCTTATCTCCCTTGATCAGTGTTCTATGATACGAGGGCCCCTTAGGGGACAAGCTATGGCTTCATCAGAGCGTGGTTGAAGCGTGAAATTGTTGTGTTAACAAACCAATAATACTGAGTATTACTACATTTTTAGGTCACCTGAGCTTTAGCTCAAGTGAACTATTGCTATCCGTTTTCGTCCGTCGTCGTCCGTCGTCCGTTAACATTTTACATTTCAAACTTAAAGTCAAGTTCTGCTGGGCTGATTGAACTGAAAGTTGGTAGGAATGATCAACTCATGCTCCTGACAAAGTGTTGTTATTTTTCGGGTCAATCAGAAATCCAATATGGCCGCCACGGCCGCCATTTTGAAAATACCTATTTCAAACTTAAAGTCAAGTTCTGCTGCGGCGATTGAACTGAAAGTTGGTAGGAATGATCGACTCATGGTCCTGACAAAGTGTTGTCATTTTTTCAGGTCAATCAGAAATCCAATATGGCCGCCGTGGCCTCAATTTTGAAAAACTATTTCAAACTTAAAGTCAAGTTCTGCTAGGCCGATTGAACTGAAAGTTGGTAGGAATGATCGACTCATGGTCCTGACAAAGTGTTGTTATTTTTCGGGTCGATCAGAAATCCAATATGGCCACCACAGCCGCCATTTTGAAAAACTATTTCAAACTTAAAGTAAAAATCTACTTGGCCGATTTAACTGAAACTTTGTAGGAATGATCGAAATATGGACCTGACAAAGTGTTGTTATTTTTCGGGTCAATCAGAAATACAATTTGGCTACCATGGCCGCTATTTTGAAAATACCTATTTCAAACTTAAAAACAAGTTCTAATAGGCCGATCTCACCGAAAATCGGTCTAGGAATGATCAGCTCATGGTCCTGACAAAGTTAAGTTAACATTTTACTTAATAATTTTTTACTCAAATTAGTACATATTTGAACAACAAAAATAAATACTGTAGGACTCAGGTGACCGTTAAGGCCCATGGGCCTCTTGTTTATTGATCTTGTTGTTGGTTGTTTATATTACATCTGGTGGAAGTAGTAGTTGGTGTCACAGGACCCGATATATTGATTTATTGCCATATTTTTTCATTTTCTGTGAGTGTGTTCAACGTCAACCGGATGTTGTTTTTGAGATTTAAGATTTTGTTTTGCTAACCCAACAAAGTTGTGTTTCTAATTCCTCCTCAACGGAATGGTTTACATTAGAATGAAGTATATCCATGGAAAGCCTAATTAATTTAATTTTGTAAGGGAGTAGTCTTATGGCGGTGAGTTATTATTAATTTGTGTTATTTTTGTTTCAAAAAGAGCTAATGTTTGTATCACTTTGCGTCGGAAATGGCGTCATTTTCAGTGAAACCATGTTGTCATCTCGCTGTTTAGATCAAATTTTCTTCCAATGAATTCCACCATTTTTCAAACAACGGATATAAATAAAAAGATGAGTATTTTTTGTATTGTGTAGACCCAAGTTTATCTGTCCTCCGTCTGTATTTTTGTTTTTATTGGTCAGGAACTGCCCGCTATGTTACAAACTTTTTTGTAAACATTTGAAAATTTTGGGTGGAAAAAATCTCATTACCACCCATTTTGTGTTTCAAATTTCTTCCAAAGTATTTAATCAAGCTTTTCAAAATGAACAGCAATGTAAAGCTAAAGAAATTTTATTTTGTAAGGGAGTAGTCTTATGGCGGTGAGTTATTATTAATTTGTGTTATTTTTGTTTCAAAAAGAGCTAATGTTTGTATTACGTCGGAAATGGCGTCATTTTCAGTGAAACCATGTTGTCATCTCGCTGTTTAGATCAAATTTCCTTCCAATAGGCCTATATTCCACCATTTTTCGAACGTGGGATATCAATAAATTAAAAAGATGAGTAATTTTTGCAGATGTTATTTGTGGTATGTCAGTGTTTTTGTTTTTATTGGTCTGGAAACTGACCACTACAGTACTGTGGCGGTACCCAATCTGGGACGTACCCAATCCAGGACACTTGTGGGAAAGGGTCTAATGAAAATGGCAGGTAATACAAACAAGCAATTTTATTTTTGTAATTTTTATTTAATGCTACTCTGAACTGTACGTATGCCGACTTATTTGACTGGGGTGTACAATTTAATATATTTAGTACTAGTCCACTACACATCCCTGTCAAAATCGTCGTCTGAAATTTCCGACTCATTATATTCTGTAAACTCTCCAAGCTATGTCATCATCCCAAGACAGAAAATCAGACGTTGACATGATGTGTGATTCATGATGAGACAATTTTAAAAGCGCTGAAGTACTCCGATCGTGAAATGCTATGAACAGACTCCCTCAGAGTCCAAACCAAAATATAGCACAAACTCAAGATACAGACGATAATATCTCCCGACACAACTACTGTACAGCTAAACATGGTGGCAACGATAGCATTTCTCCTGTAATAAAATGAAGACCTACTAATACCACGGACTAATCTAATTCCGTGCTAATACAGGGCCCAGTAAACTTGGATAACCGCAATCAAAACACTTCGATTCAGCGATGTGTTGACATGACACCGGAAGCAAGTGCGAGTATAACCTGACACTAGCACGCAAGGGCAGACCGGCCAGAGTAGGCCCTCGATGATTTCACGGTCCAGCGAACAAACACAAAAGCGACGATAAGTGTTCGCCACTGGACTCGGAGTTGCAAATCCCTCCACTACACATCCCTACCTTGACACATCTAGATATTAAGGTAACTATGGCCTTGACCTATCTATATTAAGATCACTATGACCTTGTCCGATCTTGATATCAAGATAACTATGACCTTGACCTATCTAGATATTAACTCATTCATCACTGAAGACACATTTGAACACTTCTAATTCAAAGGTTGGAATTGTTCATTATAAAAATTCAGGGGTCAATGATTTAAGATAATTATGACCTTGACTGATTGAGATATAAAGGTTGGAAACATTTTAGTGATAGCTACTCCAAACTGGTAGATCTGTTCCTATGGAGTTAGCTGGTTGTGGGTTATGTCATCCCTTTCTTCCACAAGGTCTAGTCGATAGGAGAAGACAGGACAGGATATATAGCCCTAATTGGACTGTTTCTGAACATTTAATTTGCTTTAAAGTTTTCTTGTTTTGCTGTTGAGATGGAATTTTGGTTAAAAAATATTGCATTTTGACTTATGAAACCAAGAGTAAACTCAACACTGCTCAATTACCATTGATTTAAACAATTTTAAACATAGAAGTAACAATGTTCGCCTTTAGAATGCCTCTAGATCCCTGTTGTAAGAAGGCTTGGAGTTTTAAGCCTCACCTGCGATGGATTAGAACAAACGATGGGAGGTTCTGAAAATTAGTCTTCACAGATTCAACACCAATTGACAAACAAAGACTTGCTGAATGTCTGTAACTTACCAGTTGATCATTTGTATTAATTTTCATTGATTTTAAAAGACGTCCTCCTTGGTTAACCAAGGTGCATTGTCCGCGGAAGTGCTGTCAGCCCAGCCACCTGTTGATGTGGACCAAATACCAAATGCTAATGGCTTCTTGTCTTCATTACCAGTTAATGAGCTTGAAGTTCAGCCTTTGTTATAAGATGGAGAAGGGGCTGGTCAGGGGGGCTTTTAAAAGGAGAGGTTGTAGTCAAAACTTACTTTGGATTGCATAGAACATAAAACTCTGTGGTTCTGGGGTCTTAAGATGACTCGCACACAAAGTAGTGTAGTGGAGTGAAGCTAATAATTGAAGTCCGACTTTGAAATTGTTTTCTGTATGCCATTAAGTAAAAAGGATTATGGAGCCATAAAAAGTCTAAAGAAAATCCAATGGAGTGAAAGTGGGGGTTAATGAAAAGTTTCTCCCGTCTCTGGGGTAATAACCAAGGTAGCAGTGCAGGCCACTTGAACCTCTTGTCATCCTAATTGACATGAAGTCTGCTGTAGATCAATAAAGAACAGAAAGGACTCTGTCCACATCTCAAATAACATGTACACAACATGATGTTCCATCAATAACTTTCTAATGGAAAGTTAATTAAAGGTTTTACATCAAAATGCCAGGGTTTTCTGACCTAATTCTGCTGTATGGTGGATCAGGGACACACCTGTAAGACAGCCTGGGAAGGCCTTATGGAGGTTGGCAATGTTCCAGCTTATGTTGGTGTCTTCAAAGATACTTGTTAAAAAACAAAACTAGTTAAAGGAATGCTTCTATTGATGTTTCCAATGTAAAACAGTTATTTGTGGTGTATTGGTTTTAAGAGACGGCCTTGGTTCAATACCTCGGCTGATTTTTCTCCAATGTGGTCCCTGTAAATCATAAAGTATACAGACCCCCACATATTCTTCTTTTTATACAGTTGTCTTGACCAACATATAATGGCCTGACATTGTTTGTACATTATATATCCATCTATCTATTAAGATGAGTTTGTCTGATGTCCTAATGAGCCATTCAGTATTCAGCACAGTGTTGAAATATTATTGTGCCAAGAATAAGGTCTTCATTAATGAAAACATTTTAATGACAGGCATTTTGGCATGATCTGTTTTCAGAACCATCATATTTCAATGTCAAGATGACAAATTGAGATAAATTATAAATCCAATTCTGGGAGTCTGGGATATGTAAATTGGTGTTTTATGAAAATATTTGATGTACTGATCAGTAGACAATTTATCATGGTTTCACTCGAGGTCAAGGTCATTAATTGAGGTCTGAAGTAAAATTACTTTCGCTTTTCCCGAGTAATATCTGCCTCATTTCTAAAGCTTTTGTTATGAAACATTGTAAATATTCCTAGAAAGGGACAATGTTATGTGGTATTTTCCAGACTTTCACTTGAAGGGCAAGATTACAAATTGAGGTCAAAGTTTGAAGCAAAGGTTGTCTGCAATCTTCAATAATTGAGATGTTTCTATGAGACTCAATAGATGTGTCACTACCGTTGAAGGAATTTTCTAGACCATAGATCCTACATCATGGGCACACATTTAACACACATCAAAGTCAGATCAAAAGTTTTTTTTTTTTTGTCTTCATCAAATTTTTTTCATTGCTGAAGATATTCAATGAAATCTTGAATCCCTGATTTAACCTACAAAGACAAAGTTTCCACTAAGGTCAAGGTTCAAGTGAAAATTCCCAGTTTTCTTGTCAGACAAATATTGCTGAGAATAAGAGTGTCATTGACATGATGCTTTAGTCAGACAAATAAAATCAGAAATATTCATGTCTTGTACTGTTTTGCTAAATCAAATAAAAGAAAGGTAAGATATATCTAGTTGAGACAGGTTTTGAGATTATTGTTTTCCTACCTCCAAAGGAATCTTCATCAGTATAATAAAACGTATTGTTGAACTGTGATGTACAAGGTCCAAACACGTAAATATGTCATGTGAAAGACAAATATGGAAAGTCATTAATATTTCAACATTCATTTGATCCATCACATAGATCTCAAACATTTTAATCTACAGAAACTTTACTGGATAAATTCACCTTACCGTTGGTTGCCAAGGAAACGTTGATGCGGTGCTCCACGGATTTAACGATTCTCTGCCAGATCATGTCATTGATCCAGTTTTGATTATGTGCAATCATTACCTCTTGTTAGATCAACACGATTTGTCTACTTTTCATTTCTTTATAGACTTAGATAAGGACTCATACTCACTGAAGGGTAATCAGACACCTGCTGTGATTGGAGGAGTGGGGAAGGTCCCAGATTACACACTGATTAGCAACAAGGAACAGTATTATAGCACTGGATGATTTGATGTTCAGTGATCACAGCACTGGATCATTTGATGTTCAGTGTTGTCGCCCTGCTGTTTCTCTAGCGATCACAGTACTGGATATTTTGATGTTCAGTGTTGTTCCTCTGCTGTTTCTCTAGCGATCACAGCACTGGATCATTTGATGTTCATGCAGTGTTGGTCCTCTGCTGTTTCTCTAGCGATCACAGCACTGGATATTTTGATGTTCAGTGTTGTTCCTCTGCTGTTGCTATAGCTATCATAGCACTGGATCATTTGATGTTCAGTCAGGGTTGTCGTCCTGCTGTTTCTCTAGCGATCACAGTACTGGATATTTTGATATTCAGTGTTGTTCCACTGCTGTTTCTCTAGCGATCACAGCACTTGATCATTTGATTTTCATGCAGTGTTGTCGTCCTGCTGTTTCTCTAGCGATCACAGCACTGGATGATTTGATGTTCAGTGATCACAGCACTGGATCATTTGATGTTCAGTGTTGTCGTCCTGCTGTTTCTATAGCTATCATAGCACTGGATCATTTGATGTTCAGTGTTGTTCCTCTGCTGTTTCTCTAGCGATCACAGCACTGGCTCATTTGATGTTCAGTGTTGTTCCTCTGCTGTTGCTATAGCTATCATAGCACTGGATCATTTGATGTTCTGTGTTGGTCCTCTGCTGTTTCTATAGCGATCACAGCACTGGTTCATTTGATGCAGATTGTGTGTCTCTGCTGTTTCTCTAGCGATCACTGAGGCTTATTGATCCTAGTTATACATACACTGAAATCATTAAGGAGTCAGTCACTGACCTTTGACCTGAAACCTTCAAAGATCGCTCTGAATAATTTCAACCTCGAACTGTTTGAAGGCCAATCTACCTACACAATGATTAAAGTAATATGTTTCTAAACTTTTCCTTCAGGTTCAAATAATGATCTTTGAAATGTTTATATAGCACAACCAGTGAAGTGTTTATGTGTGACATTTCGATGACCTGTACAATATGTCCTCTTTCACCTTTACTGAACTAAAATTTGTCTGATGAAGGTGACAGAGTACATACCAGACTATTCGTCAAAACATCACACATATAAACACTTCAATTGTTGTGCTATTGTTCTACAATTAGTGTAACAAGTCTTTGGCAGAATTTCAAAGTTTATTAGAATACATTTCCTTGATCTGTATTTGAAGGTTTTATTGGTCAAACTTTTTAGGTCACCTGAGACAAAGTCTCAAGTGACCTATTGCGATCGCCTTTTGTCCGTCGTCGTCCGTCGTCCGTCGTCCGTCGTGCGTCGTGCGTCCGTAAACAATTTACATTTTCGACTTCTTCTCCAAAACCGCTAAACCAATTTCAATGAAATTTTGCAGGGACCTTCCATGGACAAAGGTCAACAAAAATAGTTGCCGGTTTAGTCCTAAGCCCCCAGGGGCCTGAGGGGCGGGGCCAAAAAGGGTC